>NW_026885640.1:0-6860 GCF_032173495.1 Musca vetustissima
TGAATATTCCCAAAGTGGTGAAGGGTATCATATAGTCGGCCCAGTGCGACTTTACCACTTTCCTTACTGGTTGCATTACGAAGTGGCTGTTATTTTGCATTCCGAGTCATTTGCGGTATGTTCAATATCATTCCACATTTAGGTGCAGCTTACATGCAACGTCTATGGATATTTAAACCGGAAGATATTCTTACAAAAAATCGAAGACGGGCAATATCGTTCCTTGTTAGGCAATGCCCAAAATTTTTGGTATTTTGCGGATTTTTATCTCGATTTCTAATAAAAATGTTTAAATTTGATTTATATCTCGATGATTTGTGTGTGTGTTATTTTGGAGCTCCTCAGCGCTCCGATGTGTGTCGCAGCTTTATTGGAAGTAACAGTACTTTATTTGAAGTGTTACTACGTAGTTTTTACATTCTTTGTAATATTCGTAGAAACCAAGTTATTCTAAAACTGCAAACTGTAAACCCATTACACTTTAGCGACAACATGAACGACAGCCAATGAAGTTTTACGTTTCGACTAGTCTGCATTCTATTTTAAACAAATCTAGATATCATGATACATCTCATGAAATCCTACTATACAGCTGTTTTAATCTTCGTACTTGCAATACCTTGTAAATATGCATATTTTTGAATGATTTTTGTATGCATACATGTATGTGCATATATCCATCCATATGTGTGTATGTATACAAAATTCCGTGTGTGTTCTAACGCAACGTAAAATGGCTTAAAATTTTCTTTACGCTTGAATTCCTTGACAAAAGGATCTAATCGTAATTTATTGCAATGAGAAGGGATAAATTCCTGATAGTTTACTGGCGTGTGTAGTGTTCTTTCCATTTATGTATGGTGTCCAACGATGGACACAGTTACTTTGCCATACAACATGTATGGCAACATGAACCTGCATTATTTTTTTACCCTTCACCACTGTGGTACAGTGTATTATGTCTTTGTGCATATGTTTGTAACAGGCAAAAGGAAACACAAAATTAATACACTTTTAAACAAACAGAGTTGCCAAAGCTAGGCTACTGAGCCTAGAATGATGTGTTTAAGTTTCGTGAAAATCGGTTCAGATTTAGATATAGCTCCCATATATATTTTCGTCCGATTTAAGGTAAATGGTGCACCAATGTCCCTAAATATCTTTCGATTTGTACGAAATTCGGCACAGCGTACTAAATCGAGCATAAAATGATGCCAAACTAAATTGAGCCTAGAATGATGTGTTTAAGTTTCGTGAAAATCGGTTCAGATTTAGATATAGCTCCCACATATAGTTTCGTCCGATTTAAGGTAAATGGTGCACCAAAGTCCCTAAATATCTTTCGATTTGCACGAAATTCGGCACAGCGTACTGATTTGAGCCTAGAATATTCCTGAAAATCGGTTCAGATTTAGATATAGCTCTCATATATGTTTTCGTCCGATTTAAGGTAAATGGTGTACCAAAATCCCTATATATATCTCGATTTGCACGAAATTTGGCATAGCGCACTGAGTTGAGCCTAGAATGATGTGTGCTAAGATCCGTGAAGATCCATTCAGATATAGATTTAGCTTTCATATATATTTTCGTCCGATTTTGCATAAATGGTGGCCCAAACTCCTAATGTTTGTCCGATTAACACGAATGTTAGACAACGTATTAAATTGAGACGTGAATGACATTTTTGGGTTTTGTTGAAATTGGTGCAGATCCAGCCATAGCTTCCATTTGTATTTCGAACGGGTGTGTGATTGAAATTAAATTTTTAAATTAAACAGTGCGGCGTACCGAATAGCGTGTATCAATTCAGCTATAAATGACTCTAGATGACTCTAAATCTGCCCGAATGAAATTAAATTTATCATAGGTGGCAGAAAGACATGAGTATGTTTCTTCGAGGGAACATTGTCATGCAATTGTAAGGATACATATGTACAATATATCCAAAGTGGTGAAGGGTATCATATAGTCGGCCTAGTCCAACTTTACTACTTTCCTTGCTGGTTACTTGATCGATCCAACAAAAAAGTACGAATGTAATATATGGCTTCAAAGTTGATGGGAAAAGAGTAACAACCAAATTGTTCAGAGTAAAGAATATAATCCGCCAGTTATAGGACATTTTGTCAAATAATAAAATTCGAAATATTGCTTCAAATTGTCAACATATAAAACATTGTGTCTAAACTTTCAAAATCCTGTCTTTAAAAATCCACGAATCAGAAAAATTCAATATACTTCTACATATTGTGCCCTGGATAAATAGTATTGTAGTTAGGTATTTTAATTTGTATAATCTTACCATATGGCACAACCTAACATATGCATATTCTGTATTAAAAGTATATATCCACTGAAATACATTCGACCATTCGACGTGACGGAAATGTTAAATATGTTTGTCATAAATTTCACAGAAATATTAAGAGGACGCCTTTGGTATGTTATAATTAAGAGATTCGTATTTGAGACGAAAATTACCACCTACAATTCTGTTAATAAATTTAATATTTTAATTTAAGGGAACCTAATTTTTGTGGCATTCCGGGTTCTTGGAAAATTTACTTGTAAACATTTAGGTATGTCGGAAACAATTCTATGATAAGGGATTCAAACCGAATTTTTCTATTAGATGAATGATTGGATCACTTGTTCAGTAAACCGTATATAAACCGTATACGATACTGGTGCGGCTGTAATCAATTCTGACTTAAGAAATATTCTTACAGAATTCACACATACCTACATACACATTGAATTATGCAGAGTACTCATACTTTCGCTTATCTGTATTTTAACAACTGCAGCAGTACAAGATTAGTTTTGTACTAACAAAGGCCTATCTACATACATATTTGCTCAGTTCAATATGCAAATATGCTAATTCATCTGAATTTGTTGTTTACACATCAATGTTATGGCCTACATGACATTTAGGTTGTAAAACAAATGAAGCAAATTGTAAAGCGAAAGACTGACTGCATCAACAACAGATAATGACGAACGACGATACTCCTTTGTATTTAATCAATGAAATGCTAATGACAAACTTTATGACTTTGATGAAGAGCATTTTACACTCATATACATAGTATGTGCGTTTGTCAGCGTGTATCGCTGCAGTGGATTGTCACAGCTATTAGTAAGGATGTGATATATTTTTGATAATTTAAAAGTTTGTTTTTATATTTTTCGATTGACTTCCAAGGATTATAATTTGATTGAGAAAAAAATATGCTTATACAGATGGAGTTAAGAAAAAATGAAAACAAGGCAAATAAATGGGAAAGATTCCAAAAAGCAAAACCTCTACAAAGAAAACAAGTGAAAAATACATTCAGTCAGGCCGTACTTCTTGTACCCTCCACCATATTCGTCGTCTCAACTGATCAAAATTTGCATAAAATGGAACGAAAATACATATTAGAGCTTTATCTCAATCTAAACTGACTTCAATGAAGTTTAATACACGTCATTCTATGCTCAATTTGATACGCTGTGCAAAATTTGAAAAATTTCCCAATATTGATCTTTTTTTAAAAGGGGCTATGATAAATTTTAGACCATATATCAATTCATTTGAAATTTCTTCCTGATCAAAAAAATATAATTTCTAGTTTACGAAAATAATATTTCGATGAGTAACAAACGAAATTACAGAACTAATTAAATGATTAAAAAAATCGTGAATTAAAAATTTATATTTCAAGGAATAACATATGTTAGATTTTGTGTGTATGTGGTATGTGCATCGAAAAAATAACAATCATTGAATATCAAGAAGTTTCTAAGGCTTCTCAAGACTACTTGAGCCTCTAGAGGGCTCAGAAAAGTTCCAAGAGTCCATCGAAAGACCTAATGTGTCTTCTATAAATTATAGATTGTACTTTAAAGATTTCTATAAAATATCTGAAAGCCTCTGAAACCCATACATAATAAGTATATTTTTCAATTTAAATATGATTTAAGGATTGACCGCTTGAGACAAAATTTTGTATAACGTATGGAAGTGAGTCTGGAATAACGCGTGTTAAGTTTTGTTGAAATCGGTTTAGATTTAGAAATAGCTTCCATATAATGTTTTGTCCGATATTAGGTAAATGTTGAACCAAACACCCTACATTTATCTGATTGGAAAGAAATATAGCATAACTCATTAAATTGAGTCTAGAATACCGAGTGACGATTGAGACGAAACGAGCATACGTTCTACACTAGATTTAAGAAGAGAGCCATTTTACTCATTTACGTTATGCAATATTCATACTCTTCCCCGCAGACCATCCCATTTCGGATTATTGTTGTATATCAATTTTTACGATTATGAGCCATATTGACTCTCAGATGGTATAAAGTTATACCGTTAACTTTTGAAGTATGGGCTGTGAAATTCTGGATGTTTAGTTCGCCACCGGCCGACATTTTTATATCCACCACCATGAGGATGACATTCAAAATATATAAAATTAATGGGGGCTCCTAGAAGAAAACTCATGTTTATGATAGAACTTTGAACATGCGGAAAAATACGTGAGAAAATGGTAATTTAAATTCTATATATCGTTAGCTAAAATGCAAAAAGGCGTAACTAACAAAAAGCATAATTGTGTAGGAGAAGCAAAAAACTGTTTTGAATGAAAACTATAAACATGTAAAAAAAGTATGCCCGGCAGGGTGATATTGCATATGACGAATAATATACTATATTTTTTTTAACAAATTTAGTTATTTCGTTTAACGGCAGCCATAAGAATTAAGTAAAAATTTGAATTTTTTTGTTAGTTACGCCTTTTTGTTTTTTTGTTAATAGAAGCTCTTTTTTGACCGCAGACGTGTAAAACTTTGTCAACACATGTAGTTTATTGACATTCACAATATTCATTCAAAAAGTCAATTTTCAATTTTTTGTTAGTTACGCCTTTTTGCATTTTAGCTAACGATATGTGGCTATAAAGGCATCAATATTAATCACAATCACAAAAATGCCGAATATTGGGGTATCATAATATGGGGGCTACACTGAAACGTGGACCGAAATATACCATTTGCGATTCCAAATATCCTAGGAGTACCAGCAATGCCTGTGCAGAACTCTATCTCAAATATTGGGATCTCTATGGCGATTTCAACAGATATATATATATATATATATATATATATATACTTTGCAGGGACTACGGCGAATATTTAGAAGTGTTGCAAACGGAATGACAAATTTATGGTGGAGGGTATAAAAATTGAGTGAAGGTTGAGATGTTGACAATTTGTGGAGCAGTTCGCTAAGGGATTGGATCCATGGGGTCCATAGTTCTAAAACATTTGGGGAGTGACCAGAAAGAGTGGACCGATAGACTGCATCTGCGGATATGATCTAGATTTGGTAAAAATATTACTTTTGTGTCACATTGCAGTGAAATCGGATAATAAAAAAGTTTCGTATTAGATTTACAAATTTCCACAAATCTTGACCTTTTATATGGGATGCAATATAGGGAGCCGCTCTATAAATAGCATTTTCGGATTCAAAAATATCACGATGTGTAGAGTTTTTTCTAAATCGGATACATCGTTCACAAATTGGTTTCGTTAAAATTGGTTTAATTTTGCAAAATCATGTATATACTAAAAATCCGTAAATGTAATGTTAAATTTCTCCGTGCTAACATGGTATTTGTGATGCTTTTTTTTATCCAGACTGATGTTAGCTGGATATTTTAAAAATATGTTTTTTTTCTGTAATAACATAAGCATGTATATATTAAACATAGTTTTTTTCCAAATGTGGAGTTTTCCACGTACTATTTTTGAGGACTCATATGAATTTTTATCAGAGCTAACTAAACTATCATAAGCATAATTTTTTTAAAAATATTTTTCATGAATAAGCATAAATTTATACCCTCTGCTTTGTGGTCAATAAAGGTATATACACATTGCTACTGCAAATACAGTCGGACATGACAAATTTCGTGCAAATCGAAAGATATATAGGGACTTCGTTACACCATTTACATTAAATCGGTCGAACATATAATTAATTCAGTACGCTATGCCAAATTTCGTTTACAGGGACATTGGTGAGCCATTTACATTAAATCGGACGAAAATATATATGGGAGCTATATCTAAATCTGAACCGATTTTTCCCAATTTCAAAAGGGTTCGTCCTTGGGCCGAATAAGTGACCAAATTTCATCTAATTCGGATTATAAATGCGACCTGTACTATGTTTACAATTTAACATGGACAGACAGATAGTCAGACGGACGGACATGCATAAATCGACTTAAAAAGTGATTCTATGTATATTCTTAAAAGGACCCATGTGTCTATCTCGTTTCCATTTGCCTGTTACAAACGGATATAATGCACAAAGACATAATAACCAGTACCACAATGTGGTTTTGGACCCCATATTTCTTTGGACTTAATGCTTTCAGACTATTTGGCGTTGATTTACAAATGCCCGTCCGTCTGTCTGTCTGGCCGGCACTAACCGATTTCATCAAAATTTGAACCAACCTTTTATTTCTACCAAGCCTAGATAAAGACTGATGATGGGAACCATTAGTTCACTCCTTTTGGAACCTCCCCCACAAATGGTCAATATTTGCAATATTTATAAGTCCAACATCCGGCGAATGGAATGTCCGATTTGAGCCAAACTTTGCACAACCTATAATCTTTACCAAGCCTAAATCAAGTCCGAATATGGGACCGAGGTTAGACCAGTGCCGTTTTAAAAAACTCAAGAAGTACCATAAGCGTAGTTGTTAATAATATTTTTTTAAGAAATTGTATATACAATGATTGTTTAAAGGTATGATTTTTTTCTAAAATATTTTTTCTCACTGACA
>NW_026885641.1:0-66585 GCF_032173495.1 Musca vetustissima
CATGCAAAACGTGTGTGGGAGACATTTAATTGTCAGTCATTGAAAGACTATATGGAGCTATATTTGAAGACAGATGTGCACCTATTAACAGATGTATTTGAAAATTTTAGAAAATCTTGTAAAAGGGTTCATAAACTTGATCCATGTCAGTACTATACTGCACCAGGATTGTCTTTTGCTGCGATGCTGCGTTTTACAAATATAACACTTGATCTTTAAGAGATTTGAACATGTTCAATGTTATTAAAAAAGGTATCAGGGGAGGATTAGTTCAATGTACCAAAAGATTTGCTAAAGCAAATAACAAATATATGAAAGACTATGATAAAAATTCACCATCACACTATGTATTATATTTAGATGCCAATAATTTGTATGGTTGGGCAATGAAGCAGTACCTTCCAGAAGGAGATTTTAAATGGTTGCAACCTGAAGAGGCAATAACAGATGTTGAAGAAATCCTTAAATTCATGCATAATTCTACCATTGGATATATATACGTAGTTGACCTTGAGTATCCGGAAGAATTGCATGATCTACACAATGATTTGCCCTTTTGTGCAGAAAATAAAAAGGTTGGGGATTCAAAATATGAGAAGCTTATTGCTGATAGCCCAAAGAAAAACTATGCAATACATTACATGGTTTTAAAAGTGTTTGGAAAATGGGCTAAAATTGTAATTTCATTTCGACAATCGCCATGGTTAGCACCATATATAGATAAAAATATATCTGAACCACCAAAGGCATCTAATTCATTTCTTAAAGATTTATATAAACTGTATAACAATTCTGTTTTTGGGAAAACCATGGAAAATGTGGATAAAAGGAAGAACATTAAATTAGTCAATCATTGGGAGTGTAGAGATAGACGTAGTATAGGTGCTCAAAAATTGATATCAAAACTAAACTTTCATAGTGCATCTCAATTTGATGATGAATTATGGGCAATCCAAATGAATAAAACAAACGTCACATATAATAAAACTATTTATTTAGGTTTTTGTATTTTAGAACATTTAAAATATAGAATGTATGATTTCTTTTACGGATACATTAAAAAAATATGGCAATCGTGCTACTCTTTGCTATACAGATACAGATTCATTTATTTTAGATATAGAAACGGACGATGTGTACGAAGATATAAAACCTGATATTGACTTACAATTTCATACCTCCGATACAATATATATAAAATTCCGAGAAAAAATAAGAAAATAATTGGAATGCTGAAGGATGAGAACTGTGGAAAAATTATGACAATGTTTATTGGATTAGGACCCAAAATGTATTCCTTCCAGGTTGAAGATGGCGAAGAAGTGAAGAAAGCAAAGGGCGTTAAAAAGTGTGTTATTTCAAAATACTCTGTAAATGACTATAAAGAATACTTACTAAATGAAAAAATAAGTAGGGATGTTATGATTCATTTTATATCTAAGATTCATCAAGTATATACAAATAAAATGTTTAAGATATTTTTAAGTTGTAAAGACACTAAAAGAAAAATCAAAGCTGATAAAATAAATACTTATGCGTGGGGCATAATAATATTGAAAATGAATATTTGAATAGTATAAACTTTGATTTTTCTGTACCATTGGATATGGAATTAGATTTGTCTAGTAGTATTAATGATGATGAGCTAGATAGGTATTTAAATATTGATGAAGACTATTTGAATAATATAAACTTTAACTTTTCCATTCCAATGGATGTAGATTTTCTATCTATAGAGAATGATGAATGGAATGTTTATTTGAATTAAGTTTCCATTGTAAATAAACAATATATAATGTAAATAAAAAATAAACCAATGTAAATTATTTCATTGTAAAAATGTGTTTTATTTCATTTAAATAACATCAATGTTTAATATAATATGTAAGTATAAATATCTTATACTACTTTTCGAAAAATTCCAGTCAAAGGTATGTATTCCACAAGGCGATCATGGATTATTAGACAATATGCTGAAGTGTTTTGAGGTATTGGTGTGTTGGTTTCAAATTGTATTTTCAAATCAATCGGTCTATTCTTCACGGCTTCATTTTGATTGCTTATATCAATGACGGCGATTGGATTACCCTTAAAACTTATGTAGGAAAGAAGTGGTTGTGGTTCTCTCATATAATATGTTTCTTGAAACTTGGCATATATATCGTAGAGTACCGCATAACAATTTTCTCCAAACTTAAGGTTTAGATCATCGTAGGGATACGTTTCAGAATTCAAATATACTTTAATGTTTTGAATATCACAATGCAACAATTTGTTATCTTTTTCAAATACAAAAGCTACATATCGTGGCCTTTCATGATTTGCAGACAATTTCGCATTCCAGCTATGTTGTCTACCGCCAACAAATGTGGGGTTAAAATAGCAATCCCAACTACGAAATGCTATTGGCAATGTCCTTCCATCCTTTATTGTTTTAAGGAAACTAATTTTTCTATAGTCAGACAAATTAATATGTTGTACTCTCCACACGATGTTTGCAATGGTAAGACGGATATCTTCTTTTGAGTCTGTAGAATAACAGACACTTGCATCATTGGAACTTCGCAGTAGAATCAAATCATGTTTGCTATTACAAATTACTTTTTTAAAGTATTAAAGAAGGTATTGGTTGATACATCATCTACATTCCATCCAGCATTACTCATAAATTTGCTTTCAGGTTCACTTAGAGAAATTCAATTTTTAACCTTAGTAGTCAGACCCAGATAACGTGTGCGATCAATTTCAATTCCATTAAGTTCATATGGAATTTCATCAAACATGTACCTCACGCAGTTATTTCTTAGCCTAGCATTTGAAGAAACTTCGCCATTTGCTTTTCTTAAAAAACCTTCAATATAAAGATAGCTTTCCGATGGTAGAACGTAAAGGTCTTGGTTTTGTATACTTATGCGAATCTCATCATTATTTTTAAATGATTGAATATAGGGAACACAGCTATGATAGTCTCTCTTTACAATATTCTCATCTGAGAATGGACGTTCATTAATATTTACAATTTCCGACATTTGGCTTTACCTTTAATTTTAGTAATTTTAAAAATTCTATACTTATTTTAGTTAGTTGAGGTCTTGTCGGTCTAACAACCTGTTGTGAAATGTTTTTTGGAATTTGTTTATATTTGTATTTATTATAAATAAGCATTATTTCCTTGATTTAATATTAATTCGAAGTGTGATTTCCTCTCCTCGAAAATTTATTAGGCGACCTTCTTGATCTAATATCTGTACTTCAATACAACTTATTTCTTTGACGTTTACAGGCAAATAAATGAGATTCAACGGTCTCTCGGCTAAGTTATAGCCTAGAGGGACATTCAAAGCAAATTCATGTAGTATGTGAGCTGGGGAATTATTCATTAAGGGTCCTGCTACAATATTGCAGCGTATTTGTATGACATTAACCTTTAAAATATTTACTGGGAGGTTGGAAATATGGTTCTTCCCATGTTCATAAACTTGATCCATGTCAGTACTATACTGCACCAGGATTGTCTTTTGCTGCGATGCTGCGTTTTACAAATATAACACTTGATCTTCTAAGAGATTTGAACATGTTCAATGTTATTAAAAAAGGTATCAGGGGAGGATTAGTTCAATGTACCAAAAGATTTGCTAAAGCAAATAACAAATATATGAAAGACTATGATAAAAATTCACCATCACACTATGTATTATATTTAGATGCCAATAATTTGTATGGTTGGGCAATGAAGCAGTACCTTCCAGAAGGAGATTTTAAATGGTTGCAACCTGAAGAGGCAATAACAGATGTTGAAGAAATCATCAAATTCCTGCATAATTCTACCACTGGATACATATACGTAGTAAACCTTGAGTATACGGAAGAATTGCATGATCTATACAATGATTTTGTGCAGAAAATAAAAAGGTTGAGAAGCTTATTGCTGATTTTAGCCTAAAGAAAAACTATGCAATACATTATATGGTTTTAAAACAGTGTTTGGAAAATGGGCTAAAATTGGCAAAAATTTTGTAATTTCATTTCGACAATCGCCATGGTTAGCACCATATATAGATAAAAATACAACTGAACGACAAAAGCCATCTAATTCATTTCTTAAAGATTTATATAAACTGTATAACAATTCTGTTTTTGGGAAACCCATGGAAAATGTGGATAAAAGGAAGAACATTTAATTAGTCAATCATTGGGAGTATAGAGATAGACGTAGAATAGGTGCTCAAAAACTGATATCAAAACCAAACTTTCATAGTGCATCTCTATTTGATGATGAATTGTGGGCAATCCAAATGAATAAAACAAACGTCACATATAATAAACCTATTTATTTAGGTTTTTGTATTTTAGAACATTTAAAATATAGAATGTATGATTTCTTTTACGGATACATTAAAAAAATATGGCAATCGTGCTACTCTTTGCTATACAGATACAGATTCATTTATTTTAGATATAGAAACGGACGATGTGTACGAAGATATAAAACCTGATATTGACTTACAATTTCATACCTCCGATACAATATATATAAAATTCCGAGAAAAAATAAGAAAATAATTGGAATGCTGAAGGATGAGAACTGTGGAAAAATTATGACAATGTTTATTGGATTAGGACCCAAAATGTATTCCTTCCAGGTTGAAGATGGCGAAGAAGTGAAGAAAGCAAAGGGCGTTAAAAAGTGTGTTATTTCAAAATACTCTGTAAATGACTATAAAGAATACTTACTAAATGAAAAAATAAGTAGGGATGTTATGATTCATTTTATATCTAAGATTCATCAAGTATATACAAATAAAATGTTTAAGATATTTTTAAGTTGTAAAGACACTAAAAGAAAAATCAAAGCTGATAAAATAAATACTTATGCGTGGGGCATAATAATATTGAAAATGAATATTTGAATAGTATAAACTTTGATTTTTCTGTACCATTGGATATGGAATTAGATTTGTCTAGTAGTATTAATGATGATGAGCTAGATAGGTATTTAAATATTGATGAAGACTATTTGAATAATATAAACTTTAACTTTTCCATTCCAATGGATGTAGATTTTCTATCTATAGAGAATGATGAATGGAATGTTTATTTGAATTAAGTTTCCATTGTAAATAAACAATATATAATGTAAATAAAAAATAAACCAATGTAAATTATTTCATTGTAAAAATGTGTTTTATTTCATTTAAATAACATCAATGTTTAATATAATATGTAAGTATAAATATCTTATACTACTTTTCGAAAAATTCCAGTCAAAGGTATGTATTCCACAAGGCGATCATGGATTATTAGACAATATGCTGAAGTGTTTTGAGGTATTGGTGTGTTGGTTTCAAATTGTATTTTCAAATCAATCGGTCTATTCTTCACGGCTTCATTTTGATTGCTTATATCAATGACGGCGATTGGATTACACTTAAAACTTATGTAGGAAAGAAGTGGTTGTGGTTCTCTCATATAATATGTTTCTTGAAACTTGGCATGCATATCGTAGAGTACCGCATAACGATTTTCTCCAAACTTAAGGTTTAGATCATCGTAGGGATACGTTTCAGAATTCAAATGTACTTTAATGTTTTGAAGATCACAATGCAACAATTTGTTATCTTTTTCAAATACAAAAGCTACATATCGTGGCCTTTCATGATTTGCAGACAATTTGACATTCCAGCTATGTTGTCTTCCGCCAACAAATGTGGGGTTAAAATAGCAATCCCAACTACGAAATGCTATTGGCAATGACCTTCCATCCTTTATTGTTTTAAGGAAACTAATTTTTCTATAGTCAGACAAATTAATATGTTGTACTCTCCACACGATGTTTGTAATGGTAAGACGGATATCTTCTTTTGAGTCTGTAGAATAACAGACACTTGCATCATTGGAACTTCGCAATAGAATCAAATCATGTTTGCTATTGCAAATTACTTTTTTAAAGTCTTCTGCAAATCCAAGCAAACGATTCAGTGGCCACGCAGTTATTTCTTAGTCTAGCATTTGAAGAAACTTCGCCATTTGCTTTTCTTAAATAACCTTCAATATAAAGATAGCTTTCCGATGGTAGAATGTAAAGGTCTTGGTTTTGTATACTTATGCGAATCTCATCATTATTTTTAAATGATTGAATATAGGGAACATAGCTATGATAGTCTCTCTTTACAATATTCTCATCTGAGAATGGACGTTCATTAATATTTAGAATTTCCGACATTTGGCTTTACTTTTAATTTGAGTAGTTTTAAAAATTCTCTACTTTTTTTAGTTAGTTGAGGTCTTGTCGGTCTAACAACCTGTTGTGAAATGTTTTTTGGAATTTGTTTATAATTGTATTTATTATAAATAAGCATTATTTCCTTGATTTAATATGAATTCGAAGTGTGATTTCCTCTCCTCGAAAATTTATTAGGCGACCTTCTTGATCTAATATCTGTACTTCAATACAACTTATTTCTTTGACGTTTACAGGCAAATAAATGAGATTCAACGGTCTCTCGGCTAATTTATAGCCTGGAGGGACATCCAATGCAAATTCATGTAGTATGTGAGCTGGGGAATTATTCATAAAGGATCCTGCTACAATATTGCAGTGTATTTGTATGACATTAACCTTTAAAATATTTACTGGGAGGTTGGAAATATGTTTCTTCCCAGGCTCTAAAATTTTTTCGGTGAAACCAAATAGTTTTGAAATAGACTTATCTTTATTAAAAAATATAGAATCATGAGATGATTCTATTTCTATTTGTAATGTATTATTGTTTGCTTTAATGTTAATGCTTTTGCCTGTATGTCTAGTTTTATACTCGGCTTCTAAATAGTCGGCAATGTCTTGCAGCTCATACGATCCTACAGGTATTTTTATGACGCTATCACCAATATGAAACAAATTATTATCATTATCCACATTAGGTATTGAATTATACGTTTGAAAATCAATTAAACAACATTCATATTCAACATCCCCTAATTCTATTGGTGGTGAATAATATGAACGTAAATTGGATGTATTGCCAGTCAAAGTAAATGTTCTTGACATTGTGAGATCCCCTTTTAGAATAAATAAGAACACAGAGTATACATATTTTATATAGTTTATTTAAAATTATTTATCATATTATAATATATACTTTTTATCAATCCATGAATTGTGTTGGTTGGAAAACCCCAACCATTTAACATAAACTTTATCTCCCTTAGATTTTATAATTCTTTCTATCAAGTATATGTTTGAATATTTTGTAGGTAAAAGTTCTTCCCTGTAGAAACATCCTTGTATTGGATTCCCTTCATAGTCTTCTAGTAAATATGTTGTTGGGTTTGTTATGCGTATTGATTTTATTTTAAAAATTTCTGTCGTCCAGTTTGGTGTATAACCTTTTTCGAATTGATGTTTATATTTGCTGATACGTACATAAGTACCCACACGCAGATTGGGTTTCTTAAAAATTTTTATGTGATTATAAGCAGATTTAAGCAAAGCTTTCTCATTTGTAGAATTAACTTGGACAGGTGCCATATGTATAGTTCGATGTGGTCTTCTATTGTATTGTTTAATTAAATCTTTATAAACATTAATCCATTGATAATTGCCATTATAACTAAACTCTTTCCACATCATTCCCTTCAATGTTCTGTTGAAACGTTCAACAATTGAAGCTTTCAATACGCTGTAAGTGGAGTAGTGATTAATTGAATATTTTCGCATTAATTTGGAGAATTCCTTGTTGAAAAATTCTTTTCCATCATCAGTTTGTAAATTCTTGGGAATTCTTCCAGCTTTTAAGATTGTTTCAAAAGCTCTATAAACATCCGAGGCATTTTTGGATTTGAGTGCTTCACCCCATGCATATTTGGAAAATGTATCGATAACTGTAAGCATAAATCTATATCCCTTGTTTGCTTTAGAGTAGTTACCCATTTCTACTAAATCAGCTTGCCATAGATCATCGATGCCTTTCGTAATGACTCTTCGTCTTTTAAAATTTTTTCGTGCTTGAGTGTGAAGTTCATTTACTACTTTTCTTTTTTCCATGTTTCAATCTATATGGTATATTAGGGCAGGTGAATTAAACGGGTGCTGAGATAAGATTTTAAAAATTTCGTTTTGGGATTTTTTTAGTTGTGATATTTCTTCTCTTATATTACTACATTCATTAAATATGCCATTTTTTAATATTTCTTGTAAGTGCTGGTTTTGTGAATGTACGTATGATTGGTTGACTGCATCCGTCCCTTCCGATGGGGGAGCCAAGTTCTTAATCTTTTTATTTTGTATGTCAATATTGTTATCATTGTCAATATTGATTCCAAGTATTCTTGAAACATGTCCTCTTAATGCTATCGAGGTGTACTTTTGATTATAATGATGTCCAAATTTGTCAACTGTCATGAATTAGCTGTTTAATTAGTTAGTATATTATTTTTCCCTCACGTAGTTCTTCGATAATGGAAACAATCTCATTCGTATGATTATTGTTTCCAGCTTGTTGCGATGCTATCAACAGCCTTAATCGTTCTATCAATTCATTTGGATCGTCCCAGTATATATAGTTCGATTTAACTTGATTTACTCTCATTAGACCTTTACCAGTGTGAGTAACATTCATTAATTTCCTAATAATGTGTTTGTATTTATATCCTTTGTTGGATTTAATTCTTTCATCAGCATTGTAGTTTATCTTATGTGCGTTGGAGTCCAACAAAATTTTTTTATATATATCTAATTCTGATGAGTCGTAGTTGGAGGGTTTTTTATAAAACAAAAGTTCAAACAGGCCAGGTGTAAACGCCCAACTTTGATTTCCAATAGTGATTTTCTGATCGCTAATTTTTAGTGATTTATTCCCAAATTTCCATTCTCCATTAGCTTTATGTGGCCCATAAATTGTATCTAATTTTTTGTTATTGTTCAAGATAGAAAGGTTAATTGTATCCTCATCATTATTCTCAGAAAAAAATGTGTCATCATTTGACTCATAACTGTAATCTGGTTGAAAGTCTTTTTCGTGTTTAACATCTTTGGAAATATTTGACTCTAGTTGCATATCTGGTTTATATTTTTTATTAGGAGTACTAGTCATAATAGAATCTTTATAAGGATTCATGTATTCTTTTTTATGAGTATTGTTTGTCGATCCCTTTTCATTTGATAATTTTAGTAGTTTCTCTATTGGTTCTGTAATAGGTTTAAATGTGTTCTTCAATTCGTCGGCCTTATCCTGCTCACCCATTTTAATGCTTTGAAACTTTCTTTTCAATACATTTCGCGAGTGAACAAGGCGTTTCAACATTTCTTCTTCCATGGTTTCAAATATACTAACAGGATTTACTTATAATAGGAACATTTTAACTACCATTATGGTTGTATAAATATATCAAATCCTTTCCTATACCTCCCAGAGTCAATTTCATCATCTTTGCTTATTGTTAGAAATCCATATTTTTCTTTCCAACACTCGCGACACATTTCTTTGAAGTCATCAATATTCATATCACTTCCAACATGATCATTGTATATATGTTTCAAATTCAAATCATCTTGCTTAAACATAATAATCATATTAGCATTGTCCCGCACCAAATGCTTTGGAATGCGTGTATATGTTTGACATAGGTAAAAGGAGTCAACATGTTTATGCCGACCCATACTAAAGTAGATTTTTATATTATTTTGCTTATCGCAAGCCACATCATCAAATATCATAACTGAGTTTGGTTTGATCTCTTCAGGTTTCATAACATCATCATTACTACTGAAAGTATACAATCCCATACCATTTACGAATGAAATAAGTTTCTTCAGATATTCATATTTCGGTTGATGTAGGAGTACTAGTCATAATAGACTCTTTATAAGGATTCATGTATTCTTTCTTATGAGTGTTGTTTGTCGATCCCTTTTCATTTGATAATTTTAGTAGTTTCTCTATTGGTTCTGTAATAGGTTTAAATGTGTTCTTTAATTCGTCGGCCTTATCCTGCTCACCCATTTTAATGCTTTGAAACTTTCTTTTCAATACATTTCGCTAGCGAACAAGGCGTTTCAACATTTCTTCTTCCATGGTTTCAAATATACTAAAAGGATTTACTTATAATAGGAAAATTTTAAATACAATTATGGTTGTATAAATATATCAAATCCTTTCCTATACCTCCCAGAGTCAATTTCATCATCTTTGCTTATTGTTAGAAATCCATATTTTTCTTTCCAACAATCGCGACACATTTCTTTGAAGTCATTAATATTCATATCACCTCCAACATGATCATTGTATATATGTTTCAAATTCAAATCATCTTGCTTAAACATAATAATCATATTAGAATTGTCCCGCACCAAATGCTTTGGAATGCGTGTATATGTTTGACATAGGTAAATGGAGTCAACATGTTTATGCCGACCCATACTAAAGTAGATTTTTATATTATTTTTTGAAAGGGCCTGGGAACGAGTAAAAGCAAAAGATAGTAGTATTGGAGAGAAACATAGTGCATATCTCGTTACGAACACTATGAAGGCAAAAAACAAAGCTTGGCCTGGGTTTGGATAATAAAAAATCTAAAAATCAGGCCAACAGATTTTTAAAAACCCAGTTAGAAATGCAACATCAACTTTAAAAACTATAAAACCCAATGACCTTAATGCAGCCATAAAAGTAGCAAAGAAAGAAATTCAAAAGTCATTTCATGGAAATAAATCAAAGGTGGTTATACCTAGAGTAATAAGGGTTCCAAAAAAAGGAGGATTTCTTCCACTTATACCAATTCTAGCAGGGCTTGGGATCAAATGTAACATATAATTATAGAAGAGATCAATATTCTGCCTACAATTGTGGCCACCTTTGTTTAAAGTTTTTGTTGAAAATGAGTGAACATTTTTGAATAAATATAATATTTAGAGAAGAAACTCATCCAGTCAAAATTTACACACCCAAGAAGATGCACGAAATTTATCGAACTGATATAGCACTGGTGGATTTTCAGTATTGTCACGGAAATCACAAGAGTATATTTATTAAAGAACTAACATATATGTGTGGTGCATCTATCGTTCCAAATACTTTCTTCTTTCGACCACCTTTCAATGCAAGAGAATTGACAGTGGAAGCACGCAAATCAAATGCTTATTGCAAGAAATATGTAAATAGTCTTTACTGGATGGATGGAAATATTGACTACAATTATGTCGAAGCTGTTCTCAAACCATTAAACGATTACAAATATATATTTGTCGTTGGAACAGAAAAGAAGAAAATTGTGCAGAAATATCTTGATTCTACTATTATAAATTTAGAGAATAAAAAATGAGTTTAAAGTCATGCCAGAACTATTCTACAAACTGCTTCATACATTTTAAATAGTAATTTTAAGTGTGCCATAAATAATATATTCAAATTTATTTATTAAAAAATTTTATGCTAAGTAGGGTGGATAAAAATATTTGGATTGATTTATTTGTTTCAATTCCAATTTGTAGGCAGAATTTTCACATTCATCACGCAATGGTAATTTTGATATGGAATATCCACCACATCCCAATTCATTGACCTCTTCATCCCCCAAAGATAGAAACCTCGATGGCAAGTATAGTATTACGTCATCCAATTTCAGGACAATCCTTTCTCCATATTTCGTATGTGTCCTGTAGGCTCCATTAATTATATATTCCTGGTTGTCATCCATCTCCTCCACCATCATAATTTTTTTGTAGTTGAAGAAGTTGAAAAAGTTTACTAAATTTGTTTTTGACATTATTGCTTAAGTATTTATTAAAGACTAATATTTATATGAAAATTAGTCACTATTTATACAAAAAACTTTCGCCATGAATTCAGTTTGTATTTTTCTTCCATTTTTACTCTCCCACTCTCTCTGGAAAATAATAGTAATTACATTTATCCCACCCCCATTACTCAATTATCAACTATCAACCAAATTAATAAGAAAAAGCAATAAAACGAATATATATATATATATATTATTTATTCTTTATAAATGTTAAAAAAATGTTTTAATTTTTGATTATCTTCACAATTATCGAATTTTAGAAATTATTCTTAAATATGTTTCTATATTTTGTTCGATATGTTTATCAATATCTCGAATTATTTCTAGTAATTCGGGATTATGTATTACTTCAACAGAAAGTATTGTTGGTTGATCGGGAAAATTTTCCCGAATTCTATTAATCATCATACTATCAAAATTTTCTCCTGCTGTTATAAAAATATCATCGTCGACGTCGTCCAGGAAAAAGTCCATGGTATCGTCCCGTTGAATATGAATTTCCCGGATGCCATCCTTGGCATACATTTCTTCACTGATAGCAGTAACTTTAAATAAAAATTACTACTTTCCTTTATTAAAGATGACTCCATTTTATTATTTAAATAGTTTGGCTGAAACTGAATGATTTCTTCAAGCATCAGCCCGTTTTCAAGCCTTTAAATGTTTACATTAAAATCCTTCTGATAAGGAATGTATTAGAGAATACTGCGTGCAATAGGAAAACAAATAAGTCTGCTAACTCAACATAAACATTTTAATGGATTTTTTGTATTTAATTACCCTGAATAAAGAAGTGGGTTTTGGTAGCTCAATAATAAAATTTCCATTTTAAAGTCCACACAATAATATTCATTTACACAGAATCATTGCAACAGTGAATGGCAACCATATTTAATATGATCATAAAAAAACATGACTTTGATTTTATTAACATACATTTTATTAGTTTTAAATTCCATAATTTCATTCAAAATTTTACTAACAATCAAACCATGGGTCGTTGGGATCCAATGCCCATAAGGATTGTCCTTCTGGTATATATATTGCCAGTACATAATCATCTGCGTATTCCCCCACCTTTAAAAAAAACATTACCACCATCCTCATCCATTAAGTGATACATGTAATTGTCACCTTTCATATTTCTTTCACCTTTGCTATCATCGACCATATCTTAATCGTTGATAGTAATGTGTCGGAAACCATCCTTTAAATATTTCTTTTCTGATATCCTTGTTACTCTCACTAAAAATATATCAGCTGCTGCATCTTTATCCAGCATACGACATGCTTTCTTTGTTGTTGATTCCATTTTATTCCAAGTCAGGTGTAGTCAAAACTGAATAAATTCTTCAAGTCTAACTCCGCTTTTAAACATTTCGGAACAATTTACATTGACAGTGGATTATATCTCAAATCTTCTTGTAATAATTGAACTTGATTACGAAAAATAATATTTTCATGCAGTTGTGGAACACTGTTCGCACTCAATCAATATATTCGTTGCATACAAATCATTGAAGCTGTCCTCGATATTCCTCTACCCCCTTTTCCTCTTGTATCCAAACATTTCGTAAACACATATTTGTTCCTGCCTTTTCTCTTTTACTCCTAATCATAGTTGCATAGATTGCGAAATTCATTATGCTGTTTATCATATCTCTGTTCAATGGTTCTTATCTACAAGTGTTATCTACAAGTGTTCGACTGATGGGCGCCCATCGGTCTTTACAAACATACAAAACCATGCCCCTGTCTCCTAATACCGCTGACCATTTTTACCGATACAATTGATGCATGTATGTTGTTGTTGTTTGTTAATATTCTCAATAGTCTCTCCTATAGTTTGTTTCCCATATTTGTACCCTTCCCCTTGTAAACATTTCGGTTAGCTCCGCGCATGCCCAACACTCAACGATACTCGATTTAACACAAACACATTGGTATTAATATGATCAGAAATAAACATAACTACCATCAAACTCAAAGCTAGGGCGTACATATTCCTCTCCCCCCGTTTCCTCTTGTATCCAAACATTTCGCAAACACATATTTGTTCCTGCCTCTTCCCTTTTCACTCCTAATCATAGTTGCATAACATTTCGAAATCCATTATACTGGTTAAGGCTAGGTTGTTGTTTTTGTAGGTTTAGCGCTATTTTATATATGTATTTTTTGATTTAGATTCTAGGTATATATGTATATATATGTACAGAATACTTGGGAGGGTTTTCCTCATTTAGTTGTAAACATCACAAATTTTCTAGGCTTAAGTATATTTCGTTTTTTTCACTTTTAATTTAGTTAGATTTTAGTTATTTTTAATTCAATTAGATTTTAGTTAGTTTTAATTCAATTCGTTTTAATTCACTTATACCAATTCTAGCAGGGCTTGGGATCAAATGTAACATATAATTATAGAAGAGATCAATATTCTGCCTACAATTGTGGCCACCTTTGTTTAAAGTTTTTGTTGAAAATGAGTGAACATTTTTGAATAAATATAATATTTAGAGAAGAAACTCATCCAGTCAAAATTTACACACCCAAGAAGATGCACGAAATTTATCGAACTGATATAGCACTGGTGGATTTTCAGTATTGTCACGGAAATCACAAGAGTATATTTATTAAAGAACTATCATATATGTGTGGTGCATCTATCGTTCCAAATACTTTCTTCTTTCGACCACCTTTCAATGCAAGAGAATTGACAGTGGAAGCACGCAAATCAAATGCTTATTGCAAGAAATATGTAAATAGTCTTTACTGGATGGATGGAAATATTGACTACAATTATGTCGAAGCTGTTCTCAAACCATTAAACGATTACAAATATATATTTGTCGTTGGAACAGAAAAGAAGAAAATTGTGCAGAAATATCTTGATTCTACTATTATAAATTTAGAGAATAAAAAATGAGTTTAAAGTCATGCCAGAACTATTCTACAAACTGCTTCATACATTTAAATAGTAATTTTAAGTGTGCCATAAATAATATATTCAAATTTATTTATTAAAAAATTTTATGCTAAGTAGGGTGGATAAAAATATTTGGATTGATTTATTTGTTTCAATTCCAATTTGTAGGCAGAATTTTCACATTCATCACGCAATGGTAATTTTGATATGGAATATCCACCACATCCCAATTCATTGACCTCTTCATCCCCCAAAGATAGAAACCTCGATGGCAAGTATAGTATTACGTCATCCAATTTCAGGACAATCCTTTCTCCATATTTCGTATGTGTCCTGTAGGCTCCATTAATTATATATTCCTGGTTGTCATCCATCTCCTCCACCATCATAATTTTTTTGTAGTTGAAGAAGTTGAAAAAGTTTACTAAATTTGTTTTTGACATTATTGCTTAAGTATTTATTAAAGACTAATATTTATATGAAAATTAGTCACTATTTATACAAAAAACTTTCGCCATGAATTCAGTTTGTATTTTTCTTCCATTTTTACTCTCCCACTCTCTCTGGAAAATAATAGTAATTACATTTATCCCACCCCCATTACTCAATTATCAACTATCAACCAAATTAATAAGAAAAAGCAATAAAACGAATATATATATATATATATATATATTATTTATTCTTTATAAATGTTAAAAAAATGTTTTAATTTTTGATTATCTTCACAATTATCGAATTTTAGAAATTATTCTTAAATATGTTTCTATATTTTGTTCGATATGTTTATCAATATCTCGAATTATTTCTAGTAATTCGGGATTATGTATTACTTCAACAGAAAGTATTGTTGGTTGATCGGGAAAATTTTCCCGAATTCTATTAATCATCATACTATCAAAATTTTCTCCTGCTGTTATAAAAATATCATCGTCGACGTCGTCCAGGAAAAAGTCCATGGTATCGTCCCGTTGAATATGAATTTCCCGGATGCCATCCTTGGCATACCTTTCTTCACTGATAGCAGTAACTTTAAATAAAAATTACTACTTTCCTTTATTAAAGATGAGTCCATTTTATTATTTAAATAGTTTGGCTGAAACTGAATGATTTCTTCAAGCATCAGCCCGTTTTCAAGCCTTTAAATGTTTACATTAAAATCCTTCTGATAAGGAATGTATTAGAGAATACTGCGTGCAATAGGAAAACAAATAAGTCTGCTAACTCAACATAAACATTTTAATGGATTTTTTGTATTTAATTACCCTGAATAAAGAAGTGGGTTTTGGTAGCTCAATAATAAAATTTCCATTTTAAAGTCCACACAATAATATTCATTTACACAGAATCATTGCAACAGTGAATGGCAACCATATTTAATATGATCATAAAAAAACATGACTTTGATTTTATTAACATACATTTTATTAGTTTTAAATTCCATAATTTCATTCAAAATTTTACTAACAATCAAACCATGGGTCGTTGGGATCCAATGCCCATAAGGATTGTCCTTCTGGTATATATATTGCCAGTACATAATCATCTGCGTATTCCCCCACCTTTAAAAAAAACATTACCACCATCCTCATCCATTAAGTGATACATGTAATTGTCACCTTTCATATTTCTTTCACCTTTGCTATCATCGACCATATCTTAATCGTTGATAGTAATGTGTCGGAAACCATCCTTTAAATATTTCTTTTCTGATATCCTTGTTACTCTCACTAAAAATATATCAGCTGCTGCATCTTTATCCAGCATACGACATGCTTTCTTTGTTGTTGATTCCATTTTATTCCAAGTCAGGTGTAGTCAAAACTGAATAAATTCTTCAAGTCTAACTCCGCTTTTAAACATTTCGGAACAATTTACATTGACAGTGGATTATATCTCAAATCTTCTTGTAATAATTGAACTTGATTACGAAAAATAATATTTTCATGCAGTTGTGGAACACTGTTCGCACTCAATCAATATATTCGTTGCATACAAATCATTGAAGCTGTCCTCGATATTCCTCTACCCCCTTTTCCTCTTGTATCCAAACATTTCGTAAACACATATTTGTTGCTGCCTTTTCTCTTTTACTCCTAATCATAGTTGCATAGATTGCGAAATTCATTATGCTGTTTATCATATCTCTGTTCAATGGTTCTTATCTACAAGTGTTATCTACAAGTGTTCGACTGATGGGCGCCCATCGGTCTTTACAAACATACAAAACCATGCCCCTGTCTCCTAATACCGCTGACCATTTTTACCGATACAATTGATGCATGTATGTTGTTGTTGTTTGTTAATATTCTCAATAGTCTCTCCTATAGTTTGTTTCCCATATTTGTACCCTTCCCCTTGTAAACATTTCGGTTAGCTCCGCGCATGCCCAACACTCAACGATACTCGATTTAACACAAACACATTGGTATTAATATGATCAGAAATAAACATAACTACCATCAAACTCAAAGCTAGGGCGTACATATTCCTCTCCCCCCGTTTCCTCTTGTATCCAAACATTTCGCAAACACATATTTGTTCCTGCCTCTTCCCTTTTCACTCCTAATCATAGTAGCATAACATTTCGAAATCCATTATACTGGTTAAGGCTAGGTTGTTGTTTTTGTAGGTTTAGCGCTATTTTATATATGTATTTTTTGATTTAGATTCTAGGTATATATGTATATATATATACAGAATACTTGGGAGGGTTTTCCTCATTTAGTTGTAAACATCACAAATTTTCTAGGCTTAAGTATATTTCGTTTTTTTCACTTTTAATTTAGTTAGATTTTAGTTATTTTTAATTCAATTAGATTTTAGTTCGTTTTAATTCAATTAGATTTTAATTATGTTTAATTCAATTAGATTTTAGTTAGTTTTAATTCATTTTGATTTTAATTATTTTTAAGTTCATTAGATTTAAGTTTTTACGTTTTTAATTTAAGTTTAACTTATTTTTTGCCCAACTCTCACTGGCGGTTTCTTCGTTTGCACCCACTTTTGTTTATTGTTGTTGGATCTGCTGCATCGTTTGTTTGTGGATCTATAAAAAACTTTATTTGTTAATGTCACTTTGGTTTTGATTTTGGTGCACTTTGTCACGGGGGGGAAATATGTTGCGCGGTTTGACGATCGAAAAAAGACTATCCAAACTGAAATTTGCAATGTCATAGCAAACCAGTTTGAGCAGTGCGAATTTTCCATATTTTGGAATTCAGCACTGGAATTTACCGGTGGCTAAATAAACATATGTGTGGGTGTATGTAATTTTATTTGCATTATTTACATTGTTTACATGTAAATGTGCCCAGTGCCGCTTATGTTTATGTAGTCGCCGGCAAAATATTAACCGACATCTTTGGGCTGTTTTGTACTGTAGTACAATGCCGCATACGAAATTTTCGCCGCCGGCCAAAGTTTTAATGACAGCTGTGTGCTGTTTTTTAATTTTTATGTTTCTCTAAACATTTCTGGCCCCGCCGTGACAAGTGTATATCTAAATGGTTATTATAATACTTATGAGTTCCATGAGAGGTTCCTTATGGGTCCGGCGAAAACGTATCCTAGGCGGGTGTTGTATGCCAGTACATCTCCAATACCCGCAGCCGAGTACCCCTCCCTCCTAATGTCCGAATAAGTATCGGCACCCAGTTCCACATCGATCGGCGTATTACCCCGTGGGTCAGGGTCTGCCAGAGCGTCACTGGTGAAGCCGGTCGTTGGATTTTCGAGAATCGAGTCGGAGTAGATTAGTCTTGGCAAGTCGTCGATGATGATGGCATTCACCCTTTCTCCACGGTAGTTTCGCGAGGGCAACCCAATCCTGCGGAAGGCTGGGTACGAGATCTTTGACATCGTTGCCGATTGACTATGTATAGCCCTTAACATTGTGAAGCCCTCGACGCCGTCCACCAATATCCGCACCATGACCGTCGGTACAAAAACGATATCCCAGGCGAACGCTGGGGCAGAAACGGCCTCAATGTTTAAGGGCATCTCCTCTAGCTGCGAGGCCCCATGCAGAAGGGTATGATGCCGGTCGTTGCATCGCCGGCAGCCATCCAAAGATGCGCAGTCGGGGGCCAAATGGCTTCTCGCCAAACAATTACGACTGTACCCCCGACGCTCGACCGTTTTATATCGCTGGAACGGAGTTTGTTGCTGGAATCGGGGGCAGGAGCTCAGCGCATGATCCTCCTGGCATAGACCACATGAATACTGCCAAAAACTGGGACTTTCGCGGCGTTGCTGGGGTCGGGCATTGGACCGGTTTCTTCGGCGATCCGTGGAACTGGGTCGTCTAGCGCGGGTGAGCTGCGGGATATACGTTCGGGATTTCTGTTCCCTCTGCTAGGGTGGCGGGCTGCTCTGTCGGGACTGGAGCTGCGTTCGGCTAATCTCCAGTCTTGATTGGGCAAATAGGCGGCCATGTCTGAAAAGATTAAGAGAATGCGAGTACAAAATTCTTCTTTTTATTGGGGTCCGACTAGTCAGTCGGAGAACAATTTGACTATTTTTGCGATTGGTCTGCTTATTTCGCCACCAACCGTTCGAATGTCTACAACCCTTGTATTTTGGTCCGTTCCTGGGTATGTTTTTTGAATCCGACCTAACTTCCATTCATGAGGAGCTAATCTGTCGTCTTTTACCGCCACTAAGTCCCCTTCTTTAATGTTATCCTTCTCATATTTCCATTTAGTGCGTCTGTGAAGCTCATGTAGATACTCCAGTTTCCATCGATTACAAAAATACTGAGAAATCACCTTGAGTCGTTTCCAACGATTAACTAAACTAATGTCAGTATCTGAGATGTCAGGTTCGGGTGGAGTAAGGATTGAGGTACCTATTAGAAAGTGACAAGGGGTCAGTGGGGAAAGATCGTTGGGGTCGTCACTAGAAGGACTTAGGGGTCTAGAATTCATGCAGGCCTCGATTCGGGTCAAAATAGTTGCAAACTCTTCGAATGTGAAGTTCATTTTCGGCATACATTTTCGCAAGTGAATTTTGAAAGATTTAACTCCAGCCTTCCACAAACCGCCCATATGAGGAGCGCCAGGAGGAATAAACTTCCAATTGAGATTTTGGTGGCAATTGCTTGCAATCGTGTTGGTTTGTAGAGTTTTCATAAAAGCCAGTCGATCCCTCTTGAGCAGATCAACTGCTCCAACAAAATTTGTTCCATTGTCGGAGTAGATTGTCGACGGGCATCCACGTCTACTAAAAAATCTGGAGAAAGCAACAAGAAATGCGTAGGAGGATAAGTCGCTTGCTGGTTCCAGATGTATGGCCTTCGTAGCGAAACACACAAAAAGGCACACATAACCTTTTGTTAAGAAACAAGTTCGACCAGTAAAATTCTTAATGTTGAAGGGTCCCGCAAAATCTACTCCAGTATTGGTAAAGGGTCTAGATAGGAGTGTGCGTTCCGGCGGAAGGGAAGCCATTATTTGCTCCTGGGTTCGTTTTGTATGGATTATGCACGTCTTGCAATTGCGTATAGTCTTTTTGACCAATGACTGACTGAATATCCAGAATTCGGCCCTTAAAACTCGGGTCATTAGTTGATTACTTCCATGTAGGGTGACTTTGTGTACTAATAATTTGCTAAGTGTCGATCCGTGAGGTAATAATATAGCGTGTCGTTCACCGTACGTGAGCGCCGGTGATTGTACCAATCTGGGTTAAGTGGGTTGGGTTAAGTGTCAAGAGTGAGCTGGAGGGGGAAATTCGGGTCTTATTATCCAGTGAAGCATATTCCTCGGGATAAAAAAACTTCTGTGTGCGAATTATACTGGCCCGTTTTCCATCCTGAATTTCTGGTGCAGAAAGTTCTGTTGACGACGTTCGGAAATGTTGCCTGTTTTCCCCAGTATTTTTCCAAAATCTAAAGGCATATGCGTGAGACCAATATACTTTAGATAGAGACGAAAAATTAATGAGTGGGTCATCTCTTTCTCGGAATAGGGTCAAGGTCTTTACTGCTTTGACTTCTAAAACCGTGTCCTCTTGAACTTCAGAGTATGACCAACTACTCTTGGGTAATTTGAGCCATTGGGGTCCTTGCCACCAGAGCTCCAGGGTCTCTAGATCGCTCGGTGAACACCCTCGACTTGCAATATCGGCAGGGTTGCTTTCAGAGTCAACATGTCTCCAACTCTCTTGTCCAACATTTTCGGAAATTTCTGAAATCCTATTTCCAACAAAGGTATTCCAGTGACAAGGAGGCTTTTTCAGCCATGCGAGAACTATTGTTGAATCCGTCCAAAACTGAGTCGAATATGAAGTTATTTGAAGATTTTTTATAATAGATGCGGCTAATTTCGATAGTAGTACCGCTCCGCATAATTCGAGTCGAGGTATCGAAAGTTTTTTGATTGGTGCTACACGGGTCTTGGCTGCCAACAAATGTGTATGTGTGCTCTGATCTCTGTTTTCTATTCGAATGTATAAAGTAGATCCGTATGCGCTTTCCGAAGCGTCGCAAAATCCGTGTACCTCCACAGAAACATCTGGAGTGAATCGTATCCATCTCGGAACTTTCAAAAATTCGATTTGTTTACTATTTTTAACAAAATTGTTCCAATTTATCTGGGTTACTGGCTTTAATTGATCATCCCAGTCAATTTTGTCTAGCCAGATTTGTTGCATTATTAGCTTGGCTACAACCACCTCCTTTATGTCCTCTGCCAAATGTAACTGTCAGCAGCTCATAATCTTCAATTGGGTCTTCAGGTGTTTGTCTGAAGAGAATCCTTTGAAATTTAGTTTGAGTCGGATCCAAAAGTATTTGCCGGTACATCTTTGTTATGTCTGCATTAAATGCGTATTTGAAAACTCTCCATTTTAGGATTTGTAGTACTAAATCCTGTTGTAGAATGGGTCCAGGAAATAGTATATCATTGAGACTTGTTTTGTTTGCTGAGGGGCATGAGGCGTTAAAAACCACTCTTAATTTCGTAGTGAGTCGATCTGGTTTTATTACACCGTGATGTGGCAGATAATAATTTGGCCTCTTCTCAATTTCATTTTTGTGAATTTTTCGCATGTGTCCAAGTTCTAAGTATTCGAGTATCGATTGATCATATTGTTCCTTTATCTCGGGGGTTTTCATGAGTTTTTTCTCCATTCTGTAAAATTGAGCCAGGGCGATCTTTCTGGAATTTCCTAATTCCTCGCATTTTTTGAATGGGAGAGTCACCACATATCTTCCATCCTTATTCCGTATGGTTGTTTCAGTAAAATTGCGTTCGCAAAATTGGTCTTCCTCTGACCGTAAAACTTTTTTAGGGGTCTCTTCCACCTCCCAAAAACGTGTAAGTACCTTCTCAATCGATGTGGTGCTTAGTAATGAAATTTGATTCCTTTGTATTGTATTTCCTGGTATGGGTCCTCCAACAATCCATCCAAATTTGGTTTGCTGTGTCAAAATTGATCCAAATATTTTCATTGGTGTTCCAATTGTGAATATTAATGGTCCTATGTCCATTCCAATAAGTAAGTCAATGGGTTGACTGATGTAGAATTTCGGGTCAGCCAATTCCTATTATATAATGTCTCTAAGTTGTGATTTATCTAAGTTTTGTGGTGGTAGATTCGAAGGTAACGTTCGTAAAACTGGAGCCTATACCTCCAGTTTAAAGCTAGGGTCGTATTTGGATCTCATCGTGAATAAGCAAGACTTCGTTGAAGTTTCCGAAACAAATTGACTAAGTCCTGTTACATGGATCAAGTTGCTGCGAGTTGGCAGTTTCAAAAGGTTCTTCATTTTTTCCGAGATAAATGTTGATTGTGATCCAGATTGTGATGGCATTGTAAAGTTGTTTGGCTTCAATTTGTACGATTGCCGTAAAAAGTAAAGTTCCTTCAGATTGTTGAGTCTCAACGTGTGTATCTTGAAGGGTCAAAGTAGTGACAGTAGTTGATTCTTGATTTGTAGTGGACTGTATTTGATCTGTAAGAGTGGCAGCACTGTTACTAGGTTGTGCTTCCACTCGAGCTAGGTATGTGTTTGTTGATTGGGTTTCCGTTCCCTTGTGTAACAAAGTGTGGTGTCTCTGTACAAGTTCGACAACCAAAGCGACTTTTGCAGTCCTTTACTTCATGGTTGGATGACAAGCAATTGTAGCATAAGTGTGAGGTTTTGACCAAGTGAATTCGATTATTCACATTCTTTTTCAAGAATTCGTTGCAATCCCTTATGAAGTGATTGGCTTTGCATAATTGGCATTGTTGAGGACTAGGTGCCCGATTTGATTGCGGCTGAGTGTAATGAGTTTGTTTTCCTCAAGAGTTGTTGCCATTTTTTGAAACATTTGTTTGAAAAGAGTTAAAAAATCTCGGTTTATTGTTCCAGATGGTTTTGATTGACTGCTTTTTGACGTGGACGGTTTTATGTTCCCCACCGATTCCATTGTCTTGAACTTATTTGTCAAAAATGCATCAAATTGTTCCCATTTTGGAAGAAGTTTGCAATCTGTTAGTGAATTCTCGAACTCCTCCAGGAAAATTCTGGGTAATTTCGTCGAACAAATATATATTAGTATAGGATCCCATCCTTTCGCATCGACATCGAGGGTCTCCAAAGTTTGGATGCAGCTATTCACAGTGCGCTGCAGCTTCTGTATAGTTTGACTTGAATCAATTGAAACATTAGGCAAATTAAAAAGAGTCTTAATCAATTCATTGCATCCTTTTATTCTCGTAGCGATCAATAAGATTCTTCCAGGCTAAATCAAATCCATCGTTAGTTAGCGGAACATTGCTGATAATTTCCTTTGCTTCTCCAGTGGTCTGGGTCAAGTGAAATAATTTTTCGACCTTGTTTAATTTTGAATTCATTATATAGATTGCAGAAAATAAATCCCTAAAAGTTGGCCATTCTCTATATCCTCCTTTAAAGGTATCCGTATCGCATGGTGGCAGACGAGATATCGGCGTAAGTCCTTTACTTCATGGTTGGATGACAAGCAATTGTAGCATAAGTGTGAGGTTTTGACCAAGTGAATTCGATTATTCACATTCTTTTTCAAGAATTCGTTGCAATCCCTTATGAAGTGATTGGCTTTGCATAATTGGCATTGTTGAGGACTAGGTGCCCGATTTGATTGCGGCTGAGTGTAATGAGTTTGTTTTCCTCAAGAGTTGTTGCCATTTTTTGAAACATTTGTTTGAAAAGAGTTAAAAAATCTCGGTTTGTTGTTCCAGATGGTTTTGATTGACTGCTTTTTGACGTGGACGGTTTTATGTTCCCCACCGATTCCATTGTCTTGAACTTATTTGTCAAAAATGCATCAAATTGTTCCCATTTTGGAAGAAGTTTGCAATCTGTTAGTGAATTCTCGAACTCCTCCAGGAAAATTCTGGGTAATTTCGTCGAACAAATATATATTAGTATAGGATCCCATCCTTTCGCATCGACATCGAGGGTCTCCAAAGTTTGGATGCAGCTATTCACAGTGCGCTGCAGCTTCTGTATAGTTTGACTTGAATCAGTTGAAACATTAGGCAAATTAAAAAGAGTCTTAATCAATTCATTGACTTGCATCCTTTTATTCTCGTAGCGATCAATAAGATTCTTCCAGGCTAAATCAAATCCATCGTTAGTTAGCGGAACATTGCTGATAATTTCCTTTGCTTCTCCAGTGGTCTTCTGGGTCAAGTGAAATAATTTTTCGACCTTGTTTAATTTTGAATTCATTATATAGATTGCAGAAAATAAATCCCTAAAAGTTGGCCATTCTCTATATCCTCCTTTAAAGGTATCCGTATCGCATGGTGGCAGACGAGATATCGGCGTAAAATCCATTTTCTTGTCTTTCTGTGACCTATCTGATTTGTAGTTGTTTGTATCTGTAAGTTTATGGAGCTCAGCGCCTTTTTGTACGAGTCCATTGCCTCCATATAGTGTTTCCTCAATTTGTTTTTATCAATGGGTTTTTCATCCTTCTCCGGAACATGGTCTCGACAATCCACATAAGCCCTTTTGACCTGGTCCCATGTTGAGTTTAGTTCCATTCGAGTGGTTTCCAATGTGTGTATTGTGTCATCCGGTTGGTTATGGAAAATATGGAAATATAATCCTGTAGATCATTTACGCAATTTGCGAATTTGTCGCATAGTGTTTTGTCCATGTCGAATTTTGAGCTTTTGTCTTTGCAGCGATTTTGATTTGTGTCAAAAAAAGAGAAAGTAGCCCAATGAGAAGGACTAAATTCGTCTGAGGGTTAAATTTTTAAAGAAATTTTGATAATCAAAATTTCACAAAATATTTCCTTCGAAACGTTGGCGAAATGAAATTCAACGTTGAATGGTTGAACAAAGGAAAACCAATTTGAATAGAATAAAAGAAAGAAATTGTTCAATCGCTAAAGTTTAAATATTTCACGAGAAAATCTAGCTTAGCTCAGGTCCGGGTCAGAGAATTGTGTCAATTATACTTGGAAAAGGAGAACAAAAAATTTTTACCAGCAAAATATTTCCGCAATACATGCAAGAAAAAATATTTTGGGTCACAGAATGAGTTTGTCTTGAGATCTTCGAAGCTACGGGGGCTTTGACAGATCTTTAAAAATGCTGAAAGGTAAAAATTATTGTTGGTTATAGATATAGGACATCAGTTCGATGTCCTGATTAGAAAAAATAAATAAAAAGGTTGTAGCGTATGTATGTGTCTGTCCACCAGACATGATTTGAAAAAATGTTTCAAAAATATTTTTCTTTTTCTTAAAATTTTAGGTTAAAATCTTTAGGTATAGGTGTATGTCTGTTCACCAGACTTTCGGAGAAATTGTTCAAAAATATTTTTTAAAAATTTGTAGGTTTAAATATGTATTGATGTGTGTGTCTGTCAGTCCACCAGACTTTCGAAGAAAATGTTCAAAAATATTTTTTAAAAATTTGTAGGTTAAAATATTTATGGATGTGTGTGTCTGTCTGTCCACCAGACTTTCGAAGAAAATGTTCAAAAATATTTTTTAACAATTTGTAGGTTAAAATATTTATTGATGTGTGCGTCTGTCTGTCCACCAGACTTTCGAAGAAAAAAATTCCAAAAAAACTTCTCAATTTTGAGGTTAAATATTTGTTTTAGTGAGTATTCCTCAAAATTTTGAGGTTAAAATATTTCCAGCAGACGCTTGGGTCAATATGGCGAACAAGCGGATTGCTTCCCGTAGCGGTATATATGTATTTATATATATATATATATATATATAGTACATATATATGAATTATTTATTGACTATATATAAAGTCGCAATATGGCGCTTATGTACCACCGCTTATATTCACCACTTCCAGCGTGTCCGTCCACGACGACCTTTTTGTTTTCCCGTGAGCTCAAATCTAGAAAAGAGGCATTTTTCCTACTTCTCGAACCGCCGTAGCTATTTGCAGCACAAAAATAGTCAAAAGCGTTAGTTTTGACAATATACGACGTGACTATATGGGTCAGTACAGATATCAAAAATCTGTCTGAGCACCGTATACTCCTTTTGTGTCGAGGAAGAAGAAGTTTCCAACCAAGTACTCACTTTGTATGTTTTTGGGTCTGGGTGCGAGCTCCTTTTTGTTGTGGGTGTTGTAAAATTTGGGTTGGGGTCCGTGTCCGTGCGCTGCTTATTTCCAGACATGATTTGAAAAAATGTTTCAAAAATATTTTTCTTTTTCTTAAAATTTTAGGTTAAAATCTTTAGGTATAGGTGTATGTCTGTTCACCAGACTTTCGGAGAAATTGTTCAAAAATCTGTCCACCAGACTTTCGAAGAAAAAAATTCCAAAAAAACTTCTCAATTTTGAGGTTAAATATTTGTTTTAGTGAGTATTCCTCAAAATTTTGAGGTTAAAATATATCCAGCAGACGCTTGGGTCAATATGGCGAATAAGCGGATTGCTTCCCGTAGCGGTATATATGTATTTATATATATATGTCCAGCGATAGTTCTGGGGACATGTTTTCGATACAATGATATTTTTAGGGACATTTTAGTTTTTTGGGGACAGTCCCCGATAAATTATAGATCTAGCGGAAGTTTTGGGGACATTCAACTTTTGGGGACATTTTATATACAAATTGAGTTTGCTTGCTTTTTAGGAATATCTGCTTAATATTATTCCTTATGTAAAAGAAATACCTTTATATGCATCGGTAATATCAATTTTTTATAAAATTAAATATTTTATGTTGGGCAGAGTTGCCGCGTTTCGGAAAATTTTCCGAGGCCACTAACACCGTTCTCAAACGAAGCTAACGCCGTTATCAAACAAACTAGCGCCGTTATCAAACAATACAAACGAGCTTTGTCATAGATGTTTACATTTTATTAAAAAGTAGTAAATAAACATCAAAGTCCCTCAGTTTGACATGAATTCAGTACGATGTGCCAAATTTCGTGCAAATCGAAAGATATTTAGGAACTTTGGTGCACCATTTACCTTAAATCGGACGAATATATATATATGGGAGCTATATCTCAATCTGAACCTATTTTCACTAAAGTTTGCACACCTCATATGCCTTATTAAGTACGTTGTGCCATATATGGGAGATATTTCTAAATTGAACCGATTTTTCCCAATTTCAATAGGATTCGTCCTTGGGCCAAATGAATGAGCTGTGCCAAATTTCATCCAATTCGAATAATAAATGCGACCTGTATCGTTTAAAAACGACAACTTATTGAACTTTGTATACACATGTGGTGTTGTGTGATTATTTTGAACCCCCGATGCAACGAAAACACAATGTAAATAGTGAAAAACCGCGAAAAAGCCTTTCAATTTATAAACGTAAGAAGGGAATATATATTCACTACTTATTTCAATCAACTTAATAAAAATCTGGATACTATAAAGAGACTTTGAAGACCGCGAAAAGAAAATCAAAGTCCCTTCAAATATTTCGATTTGCACGAAATTTGGCACCGGGTAGTGAATTAGGTCCAGAATGATATGTGCTAAGTTTCGAGAAAATCGATTCAGATTTTATATAGCTCTCATATATAGTTTTGTCAGATTTTATGTAAAAGGTGCACCAAAGCCCCCCATTCTCGGTGTCATATTTTTTGTTATTCCGATCTACTCTTGAAGATATAGCCGATTAATTGAGTCAGCATCAAGTGACGGCAAGAGTGATTCTTAAACGCATTTCTCGAATCCTAATAATCCAATCGGTTTATTAGTACCCAATTAATAATAAAACATTTTTTATATTTTTTTGTTGTTGTATAATTAATTTATTTATTGCCATAAACTTAATAATTTTGTGTTTTTATTTTTTTGGGAAGATTTTTTTTGAGGCGGAAATAAAAATTTTGAAGTGACGGAGGATATTTTAGCCATAAGTAAAAAAAAATAGATTAAAAACCAGTGAGCCGAGCAGTATAGTCGAACGGGGCCGACCATATGATACCCTACACAACTTCAACGAAAATTTGAATTCCTGTAGTTCTATATTCTGAGCTTGAGCAATATTTCGCAATATTTGCACCCTCTTGGCCGACTAGAGGTAAACAAATATTCAGTACAGCCCTTCTAAGTGCTTGTCCAGATTCCCTTCACCGTGGGTTGTGTTGTGCTATTCGGCCTGTGGCCTACAAATCGACTCGTAAAAACACAAAGAAATAAGTTTTTGGTCCACTTCAGCCCAAAATTATTATCTGATCATCACCGAAAATTAAAGGCGTTGTCCTTGACCATAACTGCAACCTCATGGAGCATTTCAAAGCGATCACCCCTATATTTCCGCCCTCCAGTGTGGTAATGGTTTACTAAATAATATTTGAATACCTAAGCATCTGTTAATAATTAAGTGTAACTCCCGCATCCGAGTACATACGATAATATAATTGGTATAAATTTAAAGGTCAACCACTCTAATCGCAATAGAACACAAATTTTGTCATTTTTCACACAAAAGTCAGGGTCTATTTGACCCGCTAAATATTGACCGATCTTTATCAAAACTGGCATGTTTATTCTTTGCCCCGATCCCATTCTCCGTGTAAAAATTCGCAATGTTTTGTGAAGCGACCAGAAAACCGACAAAAATAAAGTGTTTGGTCCATTTCATCCCCTTAATATCAACTGATCTTTACCAAAAACCATAGGGATCTTCATTGGCCAGAAGAACCCATCCTACATGCAAAATTTCGTGAAGATTGGTCCATAACTGTGGCCTTTATCGTGTTTACAAATTATAATGGACAGACGGACGGACGGCCACACATGTCTAGATCGACTCAGCTAGTCGAGATATGACGATCGGTATACTTAACGGTGGGTCTAGGACCAACACGTCGCGGCGTTACAAACTCTTGGGGCTGCACAAAACTATAATACCCTGACATACCCTGAAAGCATTGTTCTTTTGGTATTCATGGGTAATTATTTGAATACGTATCATAATTTTCAGGCATCCACATCAGCAGGAAATAAACATATTGCAAACAAATTAAAAATTTATAAACAATTTATAAAATTTGGAAAAGTTACTTCAGTTCAACCATTAGAGCCCAATCAGCCTTAATTAAATCATCACGGAAGTAATCCTTGCAAGCATCGAGACCTTCGCCAACTTATCATCAGCTTGAAAATGACGGCCAAACATTTTTGGTGATTCACCGGGTATGGGTTCACGTTTAACCCAAATCTCCAGACCTTTGCGAGGGAATGAGGTGACAATGCCAAGTATTTTGTTAAGTATTTTTTGGTGAGAGAACATCAAAAAGTGCATTTTCCATTAAAATGTGTAGCCACAAATTTGACACTAATATTGGAAAATGCGTCTTGTCAAGTCTTTACGATTGTATGTCTTTGACTTCACTTCAAGTACCTTCGTTATTGGCAAGTTTTTCTTCGTCCTCCTTTGTAGCAGTTGGAACATTTTTAATTTTGATTTGCCATTTGCAAACATCAAAGACATAGAAACGTAAAGACTTGACCAAGGTATATTTAATAAGGTAGCCGCATCGGCCCAGCTGTTGGACAAATAAATGTCAAAAATGTTGTAATGTTGAACCAAAAAATTAAAAAACAAAATTATAAATGAAAATATATTCACTACTTATTTCAATCAACTTAATAAAAATCTGGATACTATAAAGAGACTTTGAAGACCGCGAAAAGAAAATCAAAGTCCCTTCATATATTTCGATTTGCACGAAATTTGGCACCGGGTAGTGAATTAGGTCCAGAATGATATGTGCTAAGTTTCGAGAAAATCGATTCAGATTTTATATAGCTCTCATATATAGTTTTGTCAGATTTTATGTAAAAGGTGCACCAAAGCCCCCCATTCTCGGTGTCATATTTTTTGTTATTCCGATCTACTCTTGAAGATATAGCCGATTAATTGAGTCAGCATCAAGTGACGGCAAGAGTGATTCTTAAACGCATTTCTCGAATCCTAATAATCCAATCGGTTTATTAGTACCCAATTAATAATAATAAAACATTTTTTATATTTTTTTGTTGTTGTATAATTAATTTATTTATTGCCATAAACTTAATAATTTTGTGTTTTTATTTTTTTGGGAAGATTTTTTTTGAGGCGGAAATAAAAATTTTGAAGTGACGGAGGATATTTTAGCCATAAGTAAAAAAAATAGATTAAAAACCAGTGAGCCGAGCAGTATAGTCGAACGGGGCCGACCATATGATACCCTACACAACTTCAACGAAAATTTGAATTCCTGTAGTTCTATATTCTGAGCTTGAGCAATATTTCGCAATATTTGCACCCTCTTGGCCGACTAGAGGTAAACAAATATTCAGTACAGCCCTTCTAAGTGCTTGTCCAGATTCCCTTCACCGTGGGTTGTGTTGTGCTATTCGGCCTGTGGCCTACAAATCGACTCGTAAAAACACAAAAAAATAAGTTTTTGGTCCACTTCAGCCCAAAATTATTATCTGATCATCACCGAAAATTAAAGGCGTTGTCCTTGACCATAACTGCAACCTCATGGAGCATTTCAAAGCGATCACCCCTATATTTCCGCCCTCCAGTGTGGTAATGGTTTACTAAATAATATTTGAATACCTAAGCACCTGTTAATAATTAAGTGTAACTCCCGCATCCGAGTACATACGATAATATAATTGGTATAAATTTAAAGGTCAACCACTCTAATCGCAATAGAACACAAATTTTGTCATTTTTCACACAAAAGTCAGGGTCTATTTGACCCGCTAAATATTGACCGATCTTTATCAAAACTGGCATGTTTATTCTTTGCCCCGATCCCATTCTCCGTGTAAAAATTCGCAATGTTTTGTGAAGCGACCAGAAAACCGACAAAAATAAAGTGTTTGGTCCATTTCATCCCCTTAATATCAACTGATCTTTACCAAAAACCATAGGGATCTTCATTGGCCAGAAGAACCCATCCTACATGCAAAATTTCGTGAAGATTGGTCCATAACTGTGGCCTTTATCGTGTTTACAAATTATAATGGACAGACGGACGGACGGCCACACATGTCTAGATCGACTCAGCTAGTCGAGATATGACGATCGGTATACTTAACGGTGGGTCTAGGACCAACACGTCGCGGCGTTACAAACTCTTGGGGCTGCACAAAACTATAATACCCTGACATACCCTGAAAGCATTGTTCTTTTGGTATTCATGGGTCATTATTTGAATACGTATCATAATTTTCAGGCATCCACATCAGCAGGAAATAAACATATTGCAAACAAATTAAAAATTTATAAACAATTTATAAAATTTGGAAAAGTTACTTCAGTTCAACCATTAGAGCCCAATCAGCCTTAATTAAATCATCACGGAAGTAATCCTTGCAAGCATCGAGACCTTCGCCAACTTATCATCAGCTTGAAAATGACGGCCAAACATTTTTGGTGATTCACCGGGTATGGGTTCACTTTTAACCCAAATCTCCAGACCTTTGCGAGGGAATGAGGTGACAATGCCAAGTATTTTGTTAAGTATTTTTTGGTGAGAGAACATCAAAAAGTGCATTTTCCATTAAAATGTGTAGCCACAAATTTGACACTAATATTGGAAAATGCGTCTTGTCAAGTCTTTACGATTGTATGTCTTTGACTTCACTTCAAGTACCTTCGTTATTGGCAAGTTTTTCTTCGTCCTCCTTTGTAGCAGTTGGAACATTTTTAATTTTGATTTGCCATTTGCAAACATCAAAGACATAGAAACGTAAAGACTTGACCAAGGTATATAATAAGGTAGCCGCATCGGCCCAGCTGTTGGACAAATAAATGTCAAAAATGTTGTTGTAATGTTGAACCAAAAAATTAAAAAACAAAATTATAAATGAAAATCTCCGAATTTCGAATAGATTTTTTGGCAATGCTTTTATTAACATTTTCTACAAGAATTTGTGTAAAAAAATCTTGTCAATCTGTTTGTTTTGGCAATATATTTTTGACATATAAATAATAAACAACCGAAATTCGCCGATGCGGCTACCTTGTATAAAAAAATGGTGAATAAAATGTAAATATATGAAAATGAACTTATATTCCATAATTGCTTCCAATTTATATAACTACAACATAGCGCTTTAACACGATTAACATTGTTTGCAATGTTAAAGCGCTATGTTGTAGTTAGTCTGCTTTTCCACAGGCAAATTTTTATTTGGCAAATACTGAGTTTGTAGGCGAGGGGTGCGAGGAAGAAAAACAAAAACTTGCCTGTTCAGAATTTGCCGTACACGCAAATTCTGCTTTGCTCTGTTCGTTGAAAACAATTTTGTTGGCATTTCCTTTTGAACCTATTCGCTTTACTGACACACAGCCGGCTTTTGTTTACAAACCAGTTGCTTTAATTTGTGCAAGTGAAATTTAATTTTTAATATTTTCAATTTATATAATAAAATATATAAAAAATAAATAAAATATTAAAAAAATCTTTAAAATGCAAAAACTTTTCACGTTTTTTTTTCTTTCTTTTGTATTTTGATTCGCAAATTTGGCAAAGAAAAATTTGCTAATGGAAAAGCAAGCGAAAATTTCAAAAGAGAAAACAAAAAATTTGCCAAATAAAAATCTGCCTGTGGAAAAGCAGACTTATATAAATTGGAAACAATTATGGAATATAAGTTTGAGTCCAGATCTTTTCATTTATTTGCATTTTATTCATCTTTTCCCGTTTTTTATTTACATATCTTATTCACGTTTTTTTTATTTACATGCCTCTGTTATGCCAGAAGCCCCCTACATATGTTTCGATAAACTATTTTTCCAAAATGCATTTTGTCAAGTCTTTACGTTTCTATGCCTTTGCAAACAAAACCTGACGAAATTACCTTTATTCCGGTGTTGTATTTTATTAGTCAGTAGTCGCAAGTGAAAATTTTTTATTAAAAAAATCCCTTCTCAATATCTTTGAAAATTTCATTGTTGTTTCGACACGAAAATAATGCATGCTTCAAATTTATGAGTTTTCAATTCTACTTTACACTCAATTCCTTGTTTGTTCATTAAAAGTTTAGTTTATTGTTTGCCGACTGCGAAAATGAAATAAAATAAAGTACAATTATTTGTTGCAATGAATAAAGAAACAAAGTAGAATTGGCAAATACAGGTATGACTGTTCATTTTATTTTATTCCTCTCGCCTTCTTCGTCCTTAAACTCAAATTTCGTTACATAAAATTTGCATATGTGACTACTAACCTAATATAATGATTGCGAGCATTATTATAATATATCGAGATATAATATGCTTATTTTTCTTTGAAAAATCATCTAGATTTAGTAATCAATGTAACCAAAAGTGCAAATATAATCCACTGGATTTATGAACATGATTTATTTATATGTAAACTATTAAGGTGACGTATACGCTATGGAATTGACATTTGAGATCGAGTGGATTTCGTAGTCTAAACGTACAGTCTAACGTACGTTACTCAAATCTATCAGCAAAAGTTATTTCATAAAACTGATAAGGTTTTTAAAATTACTGTAGTGGGGAACCCGATCTATGAACGCCTACTTTCATGTAATTTGTTTCATGAAATCACTTTAGTGTGAACTGGGACTAACAGTGAATTTACATTTAACCATGTGGGTTTTAATGATCAATTCAATTGTATATATGTCAAATAAATCCACATAGAAGAGGTTTATAACCTCTTGATTGAAAGAAACAAATTCTTTCGTTTGAAATATATTGAATGTGAAAACAAAAATATGTGAAAACAGTTGACAATTTTGGTTCATTGTGAGAGAGTTGTATTTTTTTTTGTACAAAAACTGTGTTGCATTACAATAGTATCATGATTTCGCTCACGATTTAACATAAACAATTATTTAAATTTATATGATAAATCATTGTAAATTCAGCATGATTAAGGAAATAAACCATGATTATGCCTTTAATCATGATCAAAAGTTATATGTAAACTCGCTTTAACCCGGTAAAATGTTCTAGTGTACATGTCGTTTAATGCAGTCAATTGTATACACTCTCAAAATATTGCGCATATCGGTAGGATGTCTTTAAATATTTCGTAAATTGAGTCCATTTTTAATCTCATATTTAAATACTTAAACACAAATGTGTTGAAATGCTGCCACTATTGCATTTTATTAGATTATGATTTAAAAAAAATAAATCATGTATTGTAAATCATGATAAATTTAACATGGGTACATTTACATACAACGGGTTTTACGAAAATAGTCATTTGTTTGACACATAGGCTTTAATGTGTAAATGATTACAGGTTATTAGTCGAAAGTAGTCACAAACGTGAATGGCTATCGGTTAATAAAATCAATTGACCTGCATCAACAATCATTTTGAATTCAAGCATCAACGATACAATTCAAGCATCAACGGCGTACCTTTCTATTTTGTTCTATTGGCATTTTTTCTTTTTACAAGGTAAGTAAACGTTTTATATTTTATATTATATTTTGTATTTAAAAAATACACAATTTTAGTCGTTGTTTTTTGTGATTTAATCAATTTTCTTTTTGATAGGACGAGATTTATCCTCACTAGAAAACCTGACAAATTCTAACAAGATTAGAAAGATTACATGTCTGGCACATCAAAAAAATTGGATTTTTAACTTCACAGACAAATTAACAAATTAGCGGACCTTTGAAAATTTTTCTTTGAATTTAATCAAGTCAAGCATCAACTATCGGCGTACCATTGGTATTTTGTTCTTTATACAAGGTGAGTAAACTGTTTTATATTATTGGCCTCTTCCCGTACTGCAAGAATCTACTGTTTTACTATTTTTGATGTCATAAAGGAAAAATTCTTATCATAGTAAAACATTTTACATTCTTGCAGGTTCTGAACAGACATATACATATATATTATATTTGTATAACTTTGTAAATTTGTCATTCTGTTTGCAACACCTCCAAATATTCATCAAAGACTCCATAAGGTATATATTCCGTCTGTTAAAATCACGATATCACTCGCATTCACATTTAGATATAGCTCCCATATATATTTTCGGCCGATTTCTCCTAAGTGGTGCACCACAGCGCCAAGGCGTGGAATTTTTTTTAATTTATTTATTATTATTTCATTATTTATTCAAATAATATAAATTAATATACGCCTTCACTTTGCCATTGAAAATCAGGACCCAGTCGTAATCAGGACCCCGTGTGATAACCAGTAAGGAAAGTAGTAAAGTCGGACGGGGCCGACTATATGATACCCTTCACCACTTGGGGTATATTCAACAGATGGATCCTAACAGACGTCGCATTTTTAAAGGATCAGTAAAATGAAATTGGATCTATAAACAAGTCATTCTGCAACTGATACTAATTTGTTCATTTGGTCAGATATAGAAGCTATATCTAAATCTGAACCGATTTCAGGAAACTTAACACACATCATTCTAGACCTAATTCATTACGCGGTGCCAAACCGAAATATATTAAGGGACTCTGGTACACCATTTACCTTAAATTGGCCGGAAATATATATGGGAGCTATATCTAAATCTGAACCGATTTTCACGAAACTTAACACACATCATTCTAGACCTAATTCATTACGCTGTACCGAATTTCGTGCAAATCGAAAGATATATAGGGACTTTGGTGCACCATTTACATTAAATCGGACGAAAATATATATGGGAGCTATATCTAAATCTGAACCGATTTTTCCCAATTTCAATATTCTCAAAAGGAACCATGTGTCTATCTCGTTTCCTTTTGCCTGTTGCAAACTTTTCATGATATTGGCCTTCAATGTTTATTTACGTGGATGCTACGTTAATGTAAAGTCTGTAAAGAAAATATGGATATATTAAACAGATGTACCCTAAAAGACGTCTAAATGTGAACTGACTTGGATCAATCCATAAACATGCCATTCGTTTGTTACACAATTATGTACATGGATTTAAAGCAAAACTCAATTGGACACCCGTTTAATATTTGAAGCTAATTAACAAGAAGTCAGTCGGAAATATATATTGGCTATGTCTGTACTTCTAAATAAGGCAAAATTGTGCAACATAAAATCGGACGAAAATATATATGGAACCTATATCCACATATGAACCGATTTCAACGAAACTTGTAACAGGAAAGGTTATACGATTTTCAGTACGTTTTGTTCCAATCGGTCATATTTTGGGTCCATGGTGCATTTACTTTAGATCGGACAAAATATATGTGAGAGCTATATCTAAATTGAACAGATTTTTTTCTCAATTTCAATAGGGTTTCATCCTTGGGCCATATAAATGAGCTGTGCCAAACTTCATCCAATTCGGATCATAAATGCGACATGTACTTTGTTTACAATTTAAAATGGACATAAATCGACTCAGAAAGTGATTCCATGCATATTCTCAAAAGGAACCTATCACTGTACCACAGTGTGGTGAAGGGTTTGTGATTTTGCTATCATTTTATTTATCGGGGTGTTAATATCATGTAGATTTTTTTTTAAATTAAATTTAGGGGATATATTTCTTTAACATAAATTTTAAATTATTTCGTAATCTTCTATATTTTCATTATTTTTCTCATATTTCACGAAAACGTGTATTTACGAAGGAAGCTATATATCAACGCTTTAGATCATAACAAGTGTAATTTTAAGATTTTTTTCTTCACAATTGACACCTCTATAACTTTTGCGCACACCAACCAAAAAATTGATCACGAACAGATTGAAATTAAGGACATTTCTGCGGATGTTTATTTCGAGACTGGGCAATATTTCGTAATATTTACACCCTCTTGACCGATTAGAGATCAACAGCACCTCTTCCTTACACTGACATATTTTCCGAATATTCCCTATATTCATTTCAGCCCTACTAATTACTTATCGTTATTCCCTTCACCATGGGTTGTGTTGTGATTTTCCTAAAATTATAGGCGTTGTCCTTGACCATAACTGGAACCTCTTAGATTATTTTAATGCTATCAGCGATTGACTTCTGCCCTCTTATGTTAATGTATTACCAAATAATATCTGAATACATAAGCACCTATAAATATTTAAGTATAACACCCACATCCAAGTACATACGACAATATAATTGGTATCAATTTAAAGGCCAACCACTCCTCTTGGACATACTGTCAACTTCTTGGGTCTATGTCTTTTAGGAGTAAATATATATGCCATAGAATACAAATTTTGTAATTTTTCACACAAAAGTCAGGGTCCATTTGGTTCGCTAAACAATGACCGGTCTTTATCAAAACCGGCATGCTTATTCTTTGGCCAGATCTCCATATGGAATTTTGTATAGATTGCATAAAATGTCCTATTTCATGTCAAAGATGCTGCGTCTGTCCAAAATCGTCAAAAGGAAAATTTCGCAGATGGCCTCAATTTTACTGATTTTGTTTAACTTTTACACGTAATAAAGAGACTAATAGAGTGTCCTACTTTTTATTTGGAATATTCCGACTAATATGAAAAAATAACAAGATCTCATTACACTCTCACTATTAATTGTAATTGTCCTTGATGAGGGGAAAGTTTCTTAATAAGGTTAATAATTTGAATCACGTATATATAGCAATAACCAGTAAGGAAAGTAGTAAAGTCGGGCTGGGCCGACTATATGATACACTTCACCACTTTGGGTATATTCTATATATGTATCCGAAAAGACGTCGCTGTACTGTTTAAAATTTAATCTCAATCAGACACCCATTGATAATTTGGTGTACAATCAACATAAATAAGTCGAAATTATATATGGAAGCTGAACCGATTTCGAGCAAACCTGCCACAGATTAATTTATATTAACTTCAGTACGTTGTGTCAATCGGCCTAGCTATGGATCTTTAGTTCACAATTTACTTAAAACCATCACATTATTCTAGACTTAATTTAGTACGCTATGCCACAATTTTTCCCAATCAAAAGATTTGCAGGGATTTTGGTGCGCCATTTACCTAAAATCGGGCTAAACTATATATGGAAACTATATCTGAACCGATTTTCACGAAACTTAGCACACATCATTCTAGACCTAATTCAGTGGGCTATACCAAATTTGTGCAAATCGAAAGATATATAGAGACTTGTGTACGCCATTTACATACAATCGAGCGATACTATATATGTGAGCTATATCTAAATCTGAACCGATTTTCACGAAACTTGGCACAAGTCATTCTAGACCTAATTCAGTACGCTATACCAAATTTCGTGCAAATCAAATCATTTTCAGGGACTTTGGTGCACCATTTACCTAAAATCGGTCGATACTATATATGGGAGCTATATCACAAGTCATTCTAGACCTAATTCAATACGCTATGCCAAAATTCGTGAAAATCAAATAATTTTCAGGGACTTTGATGTACCATTTACCTAAAATCGGCCGCAACTATATATGGGAGCTATATCTAAATCTGAACCGATTTTCACGAAACTTAGCATACATTCTAGACCTAATTCAGTAGGCTATACCAAATTTCGTGCAAATCGAAAGATATATAGGGACTTAAGTACACCATTTACATAAAATCGGGCGATAATATATATGGGAGCTATATCTAAATCTGAACCGATTTTCACGAAACTTAGCACAAGTCATTCTAGACTTAATTCAATACGCTATGCTAAAATTCGTGCAAATCAAATCATTTTCAGGGACTTTGGTGCACCATGTACCTAAAATCGGCCGAAACTATATATGGGAGCTATATCTAAATCTGAACCGATTTTCATGAAACTTGGCATACATCATTCTAGACCTAATTCAGTAGGCTATACCAAATTTCGTGCAAATCGAAAATATATAGGGACTTTGGTACACCATTTACCTTAAATCGGACGAAAATATATATGGGAGCTATATCTACATCTGAACCGATTTCAACAAAACATAACATATGCTATAATAGGGTTAAGCTGATACGTTGTGCAAAATTTCGTGGCCATCGGATAAATATTGGGTATGTGGTGCACCATTTAGTTAAAATCGGCCGAAAATATATATGGGAGCTATATCTAAATCTGAACCGATTTCAACAAAACTTAACATATGTTATAATAGGGATAAATATTGGGTATGTGGTGCACCGTTTAGATAAAATCGGCCGAAAATATATATGGGAGCTATATCTAAATCTGAACCGATTTCAAAAGAAAATAATTCACGTCATTCTAGATTAAAATTTGATTCGCTGTGAAAAATTGCGTCGCAATCGGAGAAACATTGCATCTTTGGTATACTATCAATTTCAATAGGGTTCGTCCTTGGGCCAAATAAGCAGGCTCTTCCAAATTTCATCTCATTCGGACAATAACTGCGACCTGCATCAGTTCGCAATAATACATGGACAGACGGACGGACGGACGGACATGCATAAATCGGCTTAAAAAGTGATTCTAAGTATATCTCAAAAAGCAACTATGGGTCTATCTCGTCTATTTGTGCATGCACAAAGACATAATACCCTGTACCACAGTGTGGTGTAGGGTATACAAATCAAGCATCAACAGAAGGCGTGAATTTTTTTAAAAATTTAAGAAGCAAACATCAACAGAAGCCGTTGATTTTTTAAAATTATGTTTTCAAGGACGTCGATTTATTGAAGAATATTTTCAAAGACGTGGATTTATTAAATAATATTTTCAAGGACGTGGATTTATATAAGAATATTTTTCAAGGACCAACTGAAGGCGAGGATTTACATAAGAATATTTTTCAAGGACCAACTGAAGGCGAGGATTTATTACACAACATTTGTCGAAGGATTCTTATAAATATTTTTAAATCGTGAAATCATTAAAAAATACAAGCATCAAATAATAATTTTTAAAAAATTCTTAAAAAATTTACGTTGATGCTTGAAAAATATTTTTAAAAAATACTCGCCTCAGTTGATCCTTGAAAAATATTCGTTAAAAAAGATACGCTTTCAGTTTGTCCTTGAAAACTATTCTTTAAAAATGTTCGGTTTCTGTTGATGCTTGAATAAATATTTAAAAAAAAGTCCGCGACCTCATTATGCTTGAAAACATATTTTTTGAAAAATGCACGACTTCTGTCGATGCTTGAAAACATTTTTTTAAAGAAGGCGTGGGCCTTGTATTTCGGTTTTTTAAAAATATTTTTAAAAAAATTCACGCTTTGTGTTGGTTCTTGAAAAGCAGTTTTGAACAAATCCAAGCCTTCAGCTTGTTCTTGAAAAATATTCTTTAATAAATCCACGTCGTCTGTTGATGCTTGTTTTGGTGTTGGTTCTTGAAACATATTCTTTAATAAATCCACGTCTTCTGTTGATGCTTGTTTTGGTGTTGGTTCTTGAAACATATTCTTTAATAAATCCACGTCTTCTGTTGATGCTTGTTTTGGTGTTGGTTCTTGAAACATATTCGTTAATATATCCACGCCTTCTGCTAGTCCTTGAAATTATTCTTTAAAAAATCCACGCCCTAGATGGTCTTTGCAATTTATAATTGTCAAATGTCAATAAATAAAAGCTTTACATAACATGTGTTTGCTATCGATTTCGATTCTATCGATAGTTATAATGTAATGTAATGACATATTCTCATGGACAGTTCACACTTCAGTGTTGGTCTATGTAGGAAATGTAAGGACTATAAAAATTATTAAAAACATTTGAAGCAAAAATTATAACATTGAATAACACATGTTGTAATTCTATTAGTCTTCACATTTGAAAAGTAAATGTTAATAAATTTAAATTATAACATGTGATAAGTAATCATTTATGTATAGTAATTACATTTCCTATGAAGTGCAAGTGTGACACTTTAATAAAATGTCATTACATTACATTAAAATATGTTTCAAGAACCAACAATAAAACAAAGCATCAACAAGACGTGGATTTATTTAAAGAATATTTTCAATTAACCAACACCAAAACAAGCATCAACAGAAGACGTGGATTTATTAAAGAATATGTTTCAAGAACCAACACCAAAACAAGCATCAACAGAAGACGTGGATTTATTAAAGAATATGTTTCAAGAACCAACACCAAAACAAGCATCAACAGAAGACGTGGATTTATTAAAGAATATGTTTCAAGAACCAACACCAAAACAAGCATCAACAGAAGACGTGGATTTATTAAAGAATATGTTTCAAGGGCCAACACCAAAACAAGCATCAACAGACGACGTGGATTTATTAAAGAATATTTTTCAAGAACAAGCTGAAGGCTTGGATTTGTTCAAAACTGCTTTTCAAGAACCAACACAAAGCGTGAATTTTTTTAAAAATATTTTTAAAAAACCGAAATACAAGGCCCACGCCTTCTTTAAAAAAATGTTTTCAAGCATCGACAGAAGTCGTGCATTTTTCAAAAAATATGTTTTCAAGCATAATGAGGTCGCGGACTTTTTTTTAAATATTTATTCAAGCATCAAAAGAAACCGAACATTTTTAAAGAATAGTTTTCAAGGACAAACTGAAAGCGTATCTTTTTTAACGAATATTTTTCAAGGATCAACTGAGGCGAGTATTTTTTAAAAATATTTTTCAAGCATCAACGTAAATTTTTTAAGAATTTTTTAAAAATTATTATTTGATGCTTGTATTTTTTAATGATTTCACGATTTAAAAATATTTATAAGAATCCTTCGACAAATGTTGTGTAATAAATCCTCGCCTTCAGTTGGTCCTTGAAAAATATTCTTATGTAAATCCTCGCCTTCAGTTGGTCCTTGAAAAATATTCTTATATAAATCCTCGTCTTCAGTTAGTCCCTGGAAATAATTTTTAATAAATCCACGTCCTTGAAAATATTATTTAATAAATACACGTCTTTGAAAATATTCTTCAATACATTGACGTCCTTGAAAACATTTTGGAACAAGTCTAGTTTAGGGCTCCCTCCCGGATCGTTTTGAAATTTTTACCACATGTAGTCCTTGGGGCCCTGATTACAGCAGTATACTTTTTTTCTTGCGGAAATCGGTATTTCCGGAGATATAGGCCTCGAAAGTTCCGTTGGGACCCTTGAATTTTCTCGTAATTTTTTAAAATTCACTAAGGCAATATGGGTATCATTTTAAAGCATTTGAAACCCTGATTACAAAAATATAATATTCATATCAAATAAGTCCATACTTCCTGAGATATAGGTCCTATGGACAGATGCCAACACCGGCTACGCGACAGAATTTCCTTTTAATTGGAATAGTGTTTGTGGGTAGCCTCGAATAATGTCTGCCAAGTTTCGAGAAAATCGGTCCAGATTTAGATATAGCTCTCATATATAGTTTCGTCCGATTTCATGTAAATGGCGCACCAAAGTCCCTATATAGTCCCTATTTCGATTTGCACGAAATTTGGCATAATGTACTGATATCTACCAAGTTTCGTGAAAATTGGTCCAGATTTAGATATAGCTCCTATATATAGTTTCGACCGATTTAATGTAAATGGTGTATCAAAGTCCTTGTATATATTTCGATTTGCACGAAATTTGGCATAGTGTAATGATTTTGATTTAGATATAGCTCCTATATATGTTTTCACCCGATTTAATGTAAATGCAAATATATATCATTCGATTTGCACGGCATAGCGTAATGAATGACATGTTTATGGATCCATTTTCGTGTCTATGGCCCTGATTAAAAAATATAATATTCATATCAAATAAGTCCATACTTCCTGATATATAGGTCCTGTGGACAGATGCCAACACCGGCTACGCGACAGGATTTCCTTTTAATTGCAATAACATTTTTTTAAAAAATCAACGGCTTCTGTTGATGTTTGCTTCTTAAATTTTTAAAAAAATTCACGCCTTCTGTTGATGCTTGATTTGTATACCCTACACCACACTGTGGTACAGGGTATTATGTCTTTGTGCATTTGTAAGTAACATGCACAAATAGACGAGATAGACCCATAGTTGCTTTTTGAGATATACTTAGAATCACTTTTTAAGTCGATTTATGAATGTCCGTCCGTCCGTCGGTCTGTCCTTGTATTATTGTGAACTGATGCAGGTCGCATTTATTGTCCGAATGAGATGAAATTTGGCAGAGGCTGCTTATTTGGCCCAAGGACGAACCCTATTGAAATTGATAGTATACCAAAGATCCAATGTTTGTCCGATTGCGACGTAATTTTTCACAGCGAATCAAATTTTAATCTAGAATGACGTGAATTATTTTCTTTTGAAATCGGTTCAGATTTAGATATAGCTCCCATATATATTTTCGGCCGATTTTATCTAAACGGTGCACCACATACCCAATATTTATCCCTATTATAACATATGTTAAGTTTTGTTGAAATCGGTTCAGATTTAGATATAGCTCCCATATATATTTTCGGCCGATTTTAACTAAATGGTGCACCACATACCCAATATTTATCCGATGGCCACGAAATTTTGCACAACGTACCAGCTTAACCCTATTATATCATATGTTATGTTTTGTTGAAATCGGTTCAGATTTAGATATAGCTCCCATATATACTTTCGCCCAATTTCACCTAAAAGGTGTAACAATGTCCAAAAAATTTGTCCGATTGCGAGGAAATTTTGCATAACCCACTAGATTGAGGCTTGAATGACGTATGTTAAAAGTTGTTGAAATCGGTTCAAATTTGGATATAGCTCCCATATATATTTTCGCCCGATTTCATCTAAATGGTGCACCACAGACCCAAATTGAGTATGTTTTAACATATGTTAAGTTTTGTTAAAATCGGTTCAGATAAAGATATAGCTCCCATATATATTTATGCCCGATTTTACCTAAAAGGTATACCAATGTCCAAAAAATGTGTCCTATTAAAACGAAATTAAGCATAACGCACTAGATTGAGTCTTGAAAGACGTACGTTTAAAGTTGATGAAATCGGTTCAAATTTAGATATAGCTCCCATATATATTTTCGACCGATTTCATTTAAATGGTGCACCACAGACGCAATATTTATCCAATTGCGACAAAATTTTGCTCAACGTACCAAATTGAGTATATTTTAACATATGTTAAGTTTTGTTAAGATCGGTTCAGATTAAGATATAGCTCCCATATATATTTACGCCCGATTTTACCTAAAAGGTATACCAATGTCCAAAAAATGTGTCCTATTAAAACGAAATTTTGCATAACGCACTAGTTTGAGCCTTAAATGACGTATGTTAAGTTTTGTTGAAACCGGTTTAAATTTAGATATGGCTTCTATATACATTTTTGACCGAATTCATGCAAATGTTACACCAAATGCCCAAAGTTAACCCGATTGCGACGAAATTTTGTACAACATGCATAATTGAACCTATAATGACGAGTGTTTAGTTTTGTTGACATCGGTTCAGATTTAGATATAGCTCTCATATATATTTTCGGCCGATTTCATCTATATAGTGCACGAAAACCCAATGTGTGTCAGATTGCCACGACATTTTGCACAGGCTACTGAATTTAGTCCAAATTGCATTAAGTTTAGTTTGTTTTTAGTTTATGTTTTTATTTGAGTTTATGTTGTTCCAATAGCACCTCCTGCATATACACAAAGTGGTGTAAGGTATCACATAGTCAGCCCCGTCCGACTTTCGTCCTTTCCTTACTGGTTTTATTAAAAAAAATATTTTTTTTATATTTTTTGATGCGTATATTTTTTTAAGAAGATTTTTCAAGGAATACGTAAAAAATTTGTGAAAAAATATTTTTCAAGCATCAACGTAGATTTTTTAAGAATTTTTTAAAAACTATTTTTTGATGCTAGAATTTTTTAAAGATTTCATGATTTAAAAATATTTTGTTTTTGCAAAATAGTCAGGCTGAATCCCAAAAATATTTATAAGAATCCTTCGACAAATGTTGTGTAATAAATCCTCGCCTTCAGTTAGTCCTTGAATATAATTTTTAATAAATCCACGTCCTTGAAAATAATTTTTAATAAATCCACGACCTTGAAAATAATTTTTAATAAATCCACGTCCTTGAAAATAATTTTTAATAAATACACGTCCTTGAAAATAAGTTTTAATAAATCCACGTCCTTGAAAATATTATTTAATAAATCCACGCCCTTGAAAATATTATTTAATAAATCCACGTCTTTGAAAATATTTTTTTTAAAAAATCAACGGCTTCTGTTGATGCTTGCTTCTTAAATTTTTAAAAAAAGTTCACGCCTTCTGTTGATGCTTGATTTTTTATTTAAAAAAGGTTTTTTTTTAATATTTTTTAATGCGTATATTTTTTTAAGAAGATTTTTCAAGGAATACGTAAAAATAAATATTTGTGAACAAATCTTGTAAAAATATTTCTAAAGAAATGCACGACTTTTGTTGATGCTTGAACAAATATTCTCAAAAAACATCTCTTTTGTTGATGGTTGAACAAATATTCTTAAAAAAATCCAAGTCAATGGATTTATTAAAGAATATTTTTTAAGAACAAGGAGAAGGCTTGGATTTATTAAAACTACTTTTCAAGAACCAATACAAAGGGTGGATTGTTTTAAAAATATATTATAAAATATATAAAACCTTTGCCTTGTGTTGTAGATTTTTTTAAAATAATTTTCAAAAAACAACACAAGACGTGGATTCTTTAAAAATATTTTTCAAGCATTGACAGAAGGCGAAAAATTTTAAAGAATATGTTGTCAAGCATCAGAAGAAGCCGAAAATCAACCTAAAGCATAAATTTTTTGAAAATATTTTAGTTTGGTTCCCACATCAACAGCATTATTATCCCTTTTCGATTATATTTTTATTTTTTGTTTTTATATAGTATGTTTTCATTAGTGTCATATAATTATGGCGAGTTTTGTGTCGTAGACACAAAAAAAAACCAAACCATTTGACGGGGACGGATATATTTTTAAATACAAAGGCGGATCCTATTTGGGAACGATAATAGCAAAAAGCGGTAAATTAATGTAAGAGATGTATTTAACGTTATATTGACAGTTTCATTTCCTAGACAACAAGGAAGAACTTTCTAATTTAAAGAATATAAAAGAAGACGAAGCCAATAGGCAAGAAACACAGCCAAAACAAAAGAATACTCATTCATCACAAGCGATGGAAATTGTAAGGAATTCTATAAAAAATATGTCATCGTCCATAAATAATGAAATGTTACAAAGGTAAGTTAGTATATATATTTTTACAAGAACCTGCACAATTTTTCAGTTAAAATAAATTGTGTTCGATTTAGTTATAAATTTGCACGAATTGGTATAGATATGCAATAAGTTTAGATCAAATTGGTTCATATATAGATTCCAAATATGTGTAGTTCTTCTCTTGTTTAATATATATAAGAGATATTTGAGGTTTTTATTTACCTTCTTATTCTAAATAAAATAATCAAAAAAGAACCACCAGATTATAAAACCTTACTTGAAATATGTTATATAACCCATATCCATGCCTACCCATGATGTAACTGTTGTTGCGTAGTTTTATTAACATTTTCATTGTTTACAGCTTAAAAACTTTTAGCTTGGTTGCTTACGACACTGATGATTATTTTGTTATTAACTCAAAAACTATAACACAACTCCAAGGCAGTGATTGTGTTGTGAAATATAGAGGTGGTTTTTATTCTGCAAAACTAATTGCATCTTATGGTGAGTTCGTCAATCAATATATGGATTTTGTATATTACTTTTAAAAAATAAGACATATTACACTATTGAGCAAAAACATATATTGCTTCCCCAACAGTTATTTAGCGTAGACATATTCGACACAATGATGATAATTTAATTCACAACTAATCATTTTACTATATTTGGAAGTACCATGACGTCATCGTTTTGGAATTTCATTTACACTACACATGTTTTACATACACATATGATTACTTCAAAAATATAAATACAAGGTGTCTGAGATTGTCATTAATATACAGAAAAATGATAAAACATTTATAAATTTATATATAATTTTCCACATTTTATAATATAAATTTGTTATGAAGAAAACACTACTTTGAAAATAATTTTTTCATTGCATACTAGCGCATAACCCTTTTGTTGTTATTGACGATCTTAAACATTTAAAGTATTTGAATATCTGATATAAACAAATTATATACGAGCGAAAATTAAACAAGTTTTTCTATAGATGACAAAAAGAAACTTCTGGAATTAAAGCGAATGAAAAGAAGACAAAGTCACTCAAAACATTTAGACCAAAAGCCTACATATGAAATAAATAAATGTATACCAAATTCTACAACAAATGTCAAGAAGAGTTCAGAACCAGAAATTATAAATGGCAATTCAATAGAACTACAAAATAAAAACCATCACGAAACATCGGGAGAAGATTCAAATTATTCATCATATGTAAGAAATCACGAAATAATATATAATTCTGGTAGTGAATGTTCTTTAAATGATTTTGACGTAAGTTTGGCAAAAAAACAAGGGCATCTTAAGAACTCTACAGTCTTACAAAAAAGCACGATGAACTCGAAAGATTATAGTCCCTCTAAAAGTAATAAAAATGACACACTACTAGATGACTCGGAGCCTGCTATAGCGAAAATGACGGGTATTGAAATTCCTTCATCTGAAAATCATCCCAAACAAAGTGATCATATATTGTCGGACACGTCAGAGTCAACGTGGGATGAAACGTCATCAAGTAGCGAATCTGTTTCTTTTAAAAATTCAGTGCTTAAAACCCATCGACTAAAAAATTCTACTGCTACTAAATCATCAGGTAATAGAAGTACGTTGGCTACAGAAAGTTTTAATTCCTCTATGTCATATAATGACAAATCTGTGTCAGAATACCAACCGGATTCATCTTTACAAAATACAACAGTAAATACAAGTTCAATTGTGGAAGTTAACACGGCTCCAATTCAGATAGATTCGTTAAGAGTTCCGTTTTCAAAATCAAAACTAAAAAGACATTTTTGCATGTATTGCAAAACATTGCAGTGCAAAATTGCTCGACATTTATTCTTAAAACATAAAAACGAAAATCTAGTTAAACAAGCAATGGCACTTCCCAAATTGAGCAAAGAACGTTTAAAATTAATTGAAGACATTCGAAAACAAGGAGATTTCATACACAATACATGCAGTGATCAGAACACTGGTATTTTAATTGTATCTAGACGACAACAACAAAAAACAAACCGAAAAGCCGACGACTATATATGCTGTTCAAAATGTAAAGGATTTTATACAAAATTTGCATCACGACAACACAGTAGGAAATGTGTTCAAAAACACAACTCCAGATCAAGTTTTATTGAAGGGCGAAAATTAACTCAATATATACACCATGTTGCGAGTCCTGCAATGAAAACAACTATATTTCCTGTTCTCCGAAATGATAACATAACCAAAGCAATACGTTTCGACGAATTAATTATCCGATATGGTAACAGATTATCCGAAAAACTTTCTCAAAGTCACCACCATGATCAAATCCGAGCAAACATGCGCCTTTTGGGTAGATTTAAAATAGAATTTATGAAAATTGTGCCGGAGGTATCCGAATTGAAAGATATATTCAAACCATATTTGTTCGATAATGCTATTGAGGCACTTCGAAAAACAGCAAAGTGGACCTTTGATAAAGGATTCGCAACGCCAGCTGTTGCCACATCCTTGTCATCTTTAATAAAAAAATGCGCACGGATACAACGAAATGAATTTATTAAATGTCAAAATGAAGATTCCAAATGTAGCTTAGACAATTTTATTTCTCTTTGGGTAGAGGAAACACCCGTACAAATCAACAAAAAAGCTCTGGAAGATCTCGAAAATCGGAAAAGGACAAAAACTAATGACTTGCCAAGTAAAAACGACATCAAAATTTTGTATGATTATTTAAGAACTATAATGCTTGATTCCTTCGCCGAATTATGCTTAAACTACAATTTCATTTCCTGGAAAAAACTTTTGGAATCTACATTAATATTTATCCAAGTATTCAATCGACGAAGAGCTGGGGAAATTGAAAGGTTAACGATTGAAAACTTTAATAAAAAGGAACAAATAACTGATTGTGTTGAAGCTGGCATGTTGGAAAATATCTCTAAACAATCCATTGATTTCGCCAAACAATTCGTTCGAATCACGTTACGGGGCAAGTTAGGAAGAACCGTGAGCGTTTTGCTCGACCCTCTGTGTATTAAGTCCATTAACATTATTCTTAAATTCAGAGAAAAGGCTGGCATTTCCAAGACAAATCCATATATATTTAGTGCGCCTGGTAAGTCCAGCTTAGCAAAAAGTTACTGCAGAGCCTGTCCTTTGCTGAGAAAATTTGCATCAGAGTGTGGAGCATTGATTCCCGATACACTTAGAGGCACAAAACTGCGAAAACACATAGCAACATATACCTCATTGCTGAACGTGCAAGAATCGACGGTTGATAGACTTGCTAACTTTTTAGGCCACCACAAAGACATCCACAAAAGCATATATAGGGTATCGGTGCCAATAGCCGAAATTACAAGCGTGTCAAAAATTTTATTATCGGCTGCTGGGTGCAATTTTCAAAATAGTATCGAAACTAGTAATTCTAATAGAAATATAGTTTCTGATAACGAAGGGAGTATGCAATATGAAGGTTTGGAGGAAAATTCTGAAGATTCAGAAACAGATATGGTAAAACCGAAGAGACGTAGTAGTAAGTAAAAATTGTAGAAACTATAATTCTTAATATTTTTTGATTACTTAGCTGTATATTAACCAACTTAGTACTACACAAATAACAATATTTTCAATATTTTAGCATCCCCTTTCGGACGGACAATACGCAAGAGGTGGAGCAGCGCTGAAATTGATTCCGTTAAAGAAACATTTGGAGATATTTTGGCCTTGGAGAAGTTGCCTTCCATAAAGCAATGTGCAGCAGCTATAGAAAAAAATATCTCCCTATGTAAAAGAACACCGGCTCAATTAAAAACATGGATAGACAACCAGCGAAAAAAAGTTGCCGTTCGAGGAAATTTAACAAATTGGTAACAAGTTTTAGTATTAATTTATAATCTGCTTCTAACAGCTTGTTTTTCAGATTTCCCCACTTTCAACACACGGTCACCGCCACAACATTCCACGGACCCAGTGCTTTCTTACTTTGTTTTAGTGATATAAGCTTTTCATGCATATGAAACACTCTTGCCCATGTATGGGATATGTTCACACACACGCACACACAATTACAATAATTTTATTTCAAAATATTTTTATCATGTTTTATTGATTCTATGAATACTGTAAAATTTTTATTGACGATTAATTTAAATTTAAATCCTATTCTTTAATAAGTATTGAAAACGTGTTATTTTAAGGAGTATGAATAAAAATATTCATTATTTATTTTGGCTTATGTTATTATTATAGTACTTATATATAATTTTTTGTAAAATACATCTTTAGCCGTTTTCGTGTACTCATTTCATTTAATTTGTCATTTCTTAATTCACTTCATTGTTATATAAAAAGCCAATATGACCAAAAGCTTATAATAACTAAATACAGTACCCAAAAAATACTTATTAACAATAACTTAAATCTATAAATACATTTTAGTAATAATACAATCAGAAATTCAATGAAAATAACAAATATAGTAATCCCACGACAACGTCCACTCATGTGTACGAAAAGTACTATATTTGACACAAATTTAATTTGGAGATACAAATCGAGCTGAATTTTAGGTGAACTAATAGAGCTAGACTCATTAAATTTGGTGTCAGGATCACTGTTGAGGTGTAAGATTGAGATATGTAAAAGCTTTAGAAATTTGTATTAATGTGTACTAAATTTTGTACAATTTGAATTAAGTGAACCGATAGAGTTGAAATTCTGAAACTTGGATTTGGGATCACTGTGGGGTTGGGGTATGTAAGAAGTTTTAGAATTTTGTACTAAGTGTACCAAATTTGGTACAATTTAAATTGAGAGTGAAGCGATAGAGTTGGAATCTTGAAATTTTGATTTAGGATCACTGTGGCGGTGTTGGTTTGGGTTAAGTAGGATGTTTTGGAAATTCGTACTACTGTGTACTAAATTTAGTACAAAATCCTGAAAATTGGTTTAAGGATGACTGTGGGGGTGTAGGATTGGGGCATGTAGGAAGTTTTGCAAATTGGTACAACTATGTACTAAATTTGGTACAATTTGAATCGTGGGTGAACCAATAGAGTTGGAATCCTGAAACTTGTATTTAGGATCACTGTGGGGTGTATGTTTGGGTTAAGTGGGTTGGGTTCGTACTACTGTGTACTAAATTTGATACTATTTGTATTTGGTTGAACCGATAAGACTGGTATCCTGAAATTGGGGAAATAAGCTTTTCAATGGATTATATGAAGTATATAGTAATGGAAAGCAATGGAAATGAAATCGTTTATATGATTTCTGTTGGATGGTTGAGGTGGGTACTTATGGAATTTTATATTAATGTGTATTAAATGGAACTAAATTTGGTAAAATTTGGATTTAGGTGAACCTTTAGAGCTCGAATCATGAAATTTGGTACTAAATGGTACTCAAATTTCATTTATGGTCGATATAAATGTGCAGATTGATTAGTTTTTCTGACATATGCAGTATTTTGTGAAAATAACATAACAAGTTAATACATGTTTAAATTATTCCAACATTCGTTAACGAAGTAACAGGCATATGCTATATGATAAAAATGATAAATGTAATGATGATAAAATTAATGTGACAACAAAACGTACTCATTTTTTAGCATTACCTTATAATTAAGATTTTATCTAATTCATTTTATCTAATTAAGATTTTATCTAATTATGGATTGCATGATGTAGGTAGTAATGGAAATATGTACTTATGTGTTCTAAGTGGTACTAAATGTGATACATATTGGATTTAGGTGAACCGATAGAACCCTGAAATTTGGAATTAAGATTGGGGTATGTGGGAAGTGTTGGAAATTCGTACTTTTGATTGTTAAAGTAGGTAGTTATGGAAATTTATATTAATGTACACTAACTGATACTCAATTTGGGTGAAGCTATATTTGATTTACAAGAGTACAAAGAGTGAAAAATGACACCAAATTTAGTATAGGTAAATTTCTGTTGCAGTCGGAATAGGTGTGTAGGGTTAAGATATAAATATAGATTTGAAAAACAAACTATAGGAGAACATATGTACTAAATTGTTCTAAAATTTTAATAATGCTCTGCATAGGGTTTTAAATACATCCAACATTCGCTAACGAAGTAGCGGGTGTATGCTAGTCGTAAATAATTTTATCACACATAGGCCCCTGTAAATATTTATGTATAGCTTACAAATCCAGTCTCTGTCATTCTGGAACAAATGTATACGGCATAGAATGCGATTTTTTTAATTTTTGCACACGAACGCCTTTGTCCATTTGTCCCGCTCTATATGCTTATTCTTTAGTGTTTCCCTAGGTAATGTTTTCTAACCTCTAGAGCGACCAAATTACATAAAATGCATTTGGTCGACTTCAGCAGGTAAATATTGACAAATTTTACAAAACAAAATAAGTGTCTTCTTTGGCCAGAATCGGATATGCATAATTTCGTGACGATTGGTTCACGAGACGGACCAACACACGTAGCTAGATGGAATCAGCTAGTCTAGATATGACGATCCGTATACCAAAAGATGGGTCTATGTCCAATATTTATTTACGTTAGCTAGTTTTTGCGACCCAAGCGTTAGGGACACAAAAACATGTAACATCCGCACAACATAGCTTTAGAATTATATTTCCTTATTCTTTGGTCTGATCTTTTTTACTGGTTTCATTTTAGTAACCAGTATGGAAAGTAGTAAAGTCGGACTGGGTTGACTATATGGTACCCTTCACCACTTTGGGGATATTCTACATATGTATCTTTTCTAAGGAACATTGACGTGAAATTGAACGAACTAAAATATGCGATCTTTATCTGTAAGTAAACCGACTAACATCAAGTAAACCGACTAACTTGAAGCAAACTTTACGCACGCTATTTGGTATGCTTCACTGTTTAAAATGTAATATCAATGAAGCTATGGAAGCTATGCTATATCTAGAGATTAATTTATATTAATTTCAGTAGCCAATCAGCCTAGCTATGGTTCTTTAGTGCACAATTTACATTAAATCTGACGAAAATATATATTGGAGCTATATCTAAATCTTAACCTATTTTCACGAAACTTAGCACACATCATTCTGGACCCAATTCAGTAGCCTATGCCAAATTTCGTGCAAATCGAAAGATATATAGGGACTTTGGTGCCCCATTTACCTTAAATCGGACGAAAATATATATTGGAGCTATATCTAAATCTGAACCGATTTTCACGAAACTTAGCGTACATCATTCTAGTCTTAATTCAGTGCGCTGTGCCAAATTTCATGCAAATCGAAAGGTATATAGGAACTTTGGTGCCCCATTTACATAGAATCGGACGAAACTATATATGGGAGATTTATCTAAATCTGAACCGATTTTCACGAAACTTAGCACACATCATTCTGGACCTAATTCAGTACTATATGCCTACTATATACTATATATAAATTTCGTGCAAATGGAATGATATATAGGGACTTTGGTGCACCATTTACCTTAAATCGGACGAAACTATATATGGGACCTATATCTAAATCTGGACCGATTTTCACAAAATTTTACACGCATCGTTCAGTACGTTATGCCAAATTTCGTTTAAATCGAAGTACATATATAGAAACTGTGGTACACAATTTATCTTAAATCGGACGAAAATATATATGGGAGCTATATCCAAATCTGTACCGATTTTTCCCAATTTCAATAGGGTTTGTTTTTGGACCAAATAAGTGACTTGTGCCAAATATCATCCAAATCGGATCATAAATGCGACCTGTACTTTGTTTACAATTTAACATCTACAGAAGGACGGACGGACATGCATAAATCGACTCAGAAAGTGATCTATGCCTATCCTCAAAAGGAACCATGTGTCTATCTCCTTTCCTTTTGTCTGTTACAAACATATGCACAAAGACATAATACCCTGTACCACAGTGTGGTGAAGGGTATAATAAATAGGGGATGTTTTTCTGTATTCATACACAAGAGAAAAACTTGTGAATTTGCAAACAAATTTTTTGATTATTTCTCAACATTTATTTTAATAATATATCAAAATAAAGTTCTCCGATTTATACAAAAACTAAAGAACATTAATTAATTCACACAAATATATAACAAAAAACCAGTAAGGAAAGTAGTAAAGTCGGACGGGTCCGACTTTATGATACCCTTCACCACTATGGGTATATTAAACAGGACTATTAACATGAAATTGGATGAAATAAAATATGTGATATTTATCTAAATGTGACTCTACCTAGATCTATCCATAAAGTATGTAAATCGACTTCAAACAAATATAAATAGGTCATCCGTTGGGCTATGTCTGTACTTCTACAAAACGCAACTACGTAATTCTATGCTCAATTTTGTACGTTGTGCAAAATTTGATGCCCAATTTACTTGAAATCGGTCGAAAATATATATATGGAAGCTCTATCCAAATATTAAGCGATTTCAAACAAATTTGTCACAGGTTAGGTTATACTAATTTCAGAACGTTTTGTTCCTATCAGCCTATTGGTTCCTTGGTGCATCAATTACTTAAAATCAATATATAATAAAAGGGAACTATATCTAAATCTGGACCGATTTTCATGAAACAAGGCAGACATCACTCTAGGCTCAATTCAGTACGTTATGCCAAATTTTGTGCAAATCGAATGATATATAGGGACTTTGGGGCACCATTTACATGAAATCGGACGAAACTATATATGGGAGGTATATCTAAGTCTGAACCGATTTTCTCAAAACTTGGCAGACATCACTCTAGGCTCACTTCAGTACGTTATGCCAAATTTCGTGCAAATCGAAGGATATATAGGGATTTTGGTACACCATTTACATGAAATCGGACGAAACTATATATGGGATCTATTTCTAAATCGAAACTATATATGGAGCTATTTTCACGAAACTTGGCAGACATCATTATAGACTTAAATGATTAAGCTGTACCAAACTTCGTGCAAATCGAAAGATATATAGGGACCGTTTACATTAAATCGGTTAAATATATATATGGGAGCTATATCTAAATCTGAACCGATTTTTCCCAATTTCAATAGGGTTCGTCCTTGGGCCAAATAAGTGACTTATGCCAAATTTCATCCAATTCGGATCATAAATGCGACCTGTACTTTGTTTACAATTTAACATGGACAGACAGACAGACGGACGGACATGCATAAATCGACTCAGAAAGTGATTCTATGCATATTCTCAAAAGGAACCATGGGTCTATCTCGATTATTTTTGCCTGTTACAAACATATGCACAAAGACATAATACCCTGTACCACAGTGTGGTGAAGGGTATAATAAAGACTCAAGAGTATGGTTTTAGTTTGAAAACGCATACGTTTGGTATTTTTTATAATACCATTAGTGAGAAGATTTTTTCCAACTGTCGGACATGGCAACGCATTCCATATAAGTTGAATTTGTACAGCCACAGTAGCAATATAGTCAATGGACTTTTATATAACACCACCACCACCACCAGTACTTTGTGGTGAATCATTGGAATCTACATTGATTTTATGCAGCTTTCAGGTAGGGACTTTTTCAATAAATGGTGTTCCGAGTGCATACCACCATCGTCGAGTGAGTTTTCCATTTCCAAAGTATTTGAAATTGTCGCATCATCCCGCAAAGCTAGGGAACAACCACGTTTTTGTTGTGAACTTTCTGAACATTCGGAGGATTTTCTCTTCAAATATATATATTCATTAATGGTGGGTGGTGGCGCTGGACAAATTTTGTCCGCTGGACAAATTTTGTTTCTCAACCAATTATCGGCTGAAAACGTTTCACAAACGTTTCCATTGAGATTTTCACCATGTCCTTGCGGCAGTGACATATTGAAGCTCTTTTGCCATATTCAATCCAACGTTTCAATGCAAAATTTGTAGATTCGGTTCCATTGAAGCCATGATTAAAACCAGCGTGATAACGGTAGGGAAAGGTTATCATTATTTCACCAGCTTCCTGGGTAATGCCATTGTAGGGTATTTTATTTTGCTTCAACACCTGCGGACTAGTTTTAATTGAATTTATTTTGGTTTATTTTATAAATGTTTGTAAAATGTTGTGTTGTGTTTTGATAAAACAAACGAGTTCAATTCATTCCCGAGAAAGGAACGATGTGAACTAGAACCAGACTAGTTCAGTTTGTCAGCTGTTTGTCTAATTTTCTCAGCGCCTGATTCGTTTTCTATCAACGCCGATAATAAAATGACGCAATGCTACAAAAATTTAACAATTTGGTGGCAACCCATTTGATCTTATACGTTGTGAATGTTTGAAGGACAATGGTTCAAAATTACCACAACGTATATAATGTTCCCAAATATGTCACAAGATATATCAAGGGCCCCACAAGCCTAGCAATTAAAAATGTTGACTCGAAATCGAGTTAGACCTGTATATTGAAGAAAGTACTATTATAAAATCCATTCAAATTCTAATTATTTTGCTGTCCCCAAAACTGCCTCTGGACATATATATATATATATATATATATTAAAAAATTTTGTTTTTGACGATTAAAGCTATTGTGGTTGTATTTTAACACATTAATTATGTTCAGGGATATATTCTTGTTTTCTTTACTTTATTATTTGCATTGACCTCCTCAACTATACCCTACAATTGGTAGAATTTGTTTATTTTGAGGAAATTTAGAAAAAATACTTGTTTTTGTTGGTCTTTTTTAAGTAGTTTGGCATCGTGAAGAAATTCTTCAAAATTGTCTTCTCCTTGTACTACTTTAACATAGACATTTGCCATATTTTAATTTTTTTTCCATTTGTGGGGTTTTGCTGAAATATCGTTTGAGCTAGCAATCTTTCTTGCATTTTACTTTGATTCCCCCACACTTTGTTGTTTATAGAGGAATTTTTATTTTTCGGCATTATTATATATCATCTATTTGTTTTCTCCCCTCTTTACCATAATGTCGATAACTCCTCTCACCCGCTTCAATAGAGCCACAGACATTGTCCTAAAAAGTGTGGAATTCTTTGAAAAAATTTAGAATCCCAGTATTCAACATACAACCTCAGAAATTCGAGAGTTATGGGATAAAGTTAAGTGCACCTATAATGAGTGCAAAACATACCTTGCGACATCCGAGACTGCGCAGGTTGTTAAAATTGATGTCGTTGAGGAAAAATACAATACTGCATTTATTGCGTATTCTTGGTGTCTATCCACCATAAATCGACATCTCAATCGTCTTCGAAGTCCTTTAATTAATAGTTCCACAGCTATAGCTCCACCATTTCCATAATCTCCACCAATTTCACCATCTCCACCAAATATGCCACCTAGCTCCTTCTCTTCATCTTCCGCTTCGAATACTGTACAGTCCACCACTTCTATAGTTGCTTTAGATTTTCAAAATTCTTCCATCACTAGTAGCTAGACCAATCCACCGGTCGATAAGCATAGTCTTGTTGTTCCACCTATCGACATTGAAGTTTTTGCTGGCGATTTTATATCTTGGCTCACCTTTCGCAATCTTTTCACCACCATATTTGTAAATAATTCTTAAATATCAGACATTGAACGTCTCTGTCACCTAATACAGAAGACCATCGGTGAGGCTCGTGAAATCGTTTCCAGATTTCCACTAACCACTTGTAGTTTCCCTTTAGCGTGGAAAGCTTTGTGTGATACGTATGACAATAAACGAATTGTGGTAAATTGCCATCTAAATGTTTGTTTGAAATTCCCTCCTTAGACATTGAAAATATTTCTGGCCTTAAAACTATCCAACGTGGGATAAAAAGTTGCCTTGCTGCAATGTCAGTCTACGACGTCACCACGGATCATTGGGACCCGATTGTTGTTTACATTTGTTTGCAGCGTTTGCCAAAATTGACTTTGACTCTTTGGGAGCAAAGTATAAAAAATATATCGTCGTTGGACGCATTCCTCACAGAGAGGATACAAACATTGACTTCTTTAGAACATATCATCCACACCATAAATACGTTGTCGTTACCAAAGAAAATGTCTTCTCCAACCTCCTCTATGAATTTGACACCTTCTAGTAGCGCTACTCCTACCTCCCCCAATAACTTGATGTCGACACATTATTCTAAATGTATTACCCCACCTCGAGTTATAAATTCACCCTCCAAATCTTTTCGCACCATTTGTCCTGACCAGAGCCATCATCTTCGACTCTGCCCCCAGTTTTTAAAACTTTCGTTTGAGGTCGAATTCTCGATTGTTAAGAAAAATAAATGTTGTGTAAATTGTTTGTCTCGTGGATATGTAGTAAAAACGTGCAATAGTAAACATAGTTGCACAATATACAAGCAAAGACACCACAGCCTTTTTCACCGGTCAATAAAGTTGTTGCTCCCTCCAATTCACCTCCGGCTTTTACAAAGGTCAAAAGTTGAGGAAAGGCCTTGTTGTCCCGTTCTTCGGACAAACCTCCGAATTTTAAATACGGGTTATAGTTCATATATAGTTCATTATCGAACCGTACGTTTGAGTTTTTTATCTCGATATCCTTCGCAGGTGAAATGATTACAACAGAGTGTTAGAACCAAGCCCAAAACGCGGAAAAAACAGATAATTATATTAATATAAAAAATTGGGTTATATGGGGTCTACGCCTAAAAGGGGTTGACTATTAATAATTTTTCGTAGGGAGATTTGTTTCCATATACGGCTACAAAATACCAAATTTCAGTGATTTCGTTTGAAAAACGCGCTCAAGAACCTCCAAATGCCGAAAATTGGGGGTACCTTTATATGGGGGCTAACAGAAAAAAATTGACTTATATTTAAAATTTTTAGTGGAGATGTTTGGTATCCAATAAAAACCCAGTATACCAAATTGCAGCGAATTCGTTTAAAAACGCGCTCAAGAAACGCAAAATAACGAAATTTGGGGGTACCCTTATATGAGGGCTACTAGAAAAAATGGTTATATAATTATAATTTTTAGTGGCGATATTTGGTACCCAATAAGAACCCAATATACCAAATTTCAGCGAATTCGGTTGAAAAAGAATCCCAAAATACCGAAAATTGGGGGTAACCTTATATGGTGGGCTACCAGAAAAATTGGACCTATATTCATAATCTTTTGTGGAGTGATTTGGAAACTATTTAGAACTCAAAGTATTAAATTACAGCCAATTTGGTGGAAAAATACGACCAAAACCCCAAAAATACTGAAAATTAGGAGGTACCGTTATATGGGGGCTACCAGAAAAAGTGCACCTATATTTATAATTTTTTGTTCCGACATTTAGTACCCAATAAGAACCCAATGTACCAAATTTCAGCGAATGCGGCTGAAAAGAGCGCTCAAGAACTCCAAAACTCCGAAAATTTGGGGGTACCCTTATATGGGAGCTTTGCCTAAACGTGGAGTCGGTTGAAAAACGCTCTCAAGAAACCCAAAATACCGAAATTTGGGGGTACCCTTATATGAGGGCTACCAGAAAAAATGGACTTATATTTATAATTTTTAGTGGACATATTTGGTACCCAATAAGAACCCAATATACCAAATTTCAGCGAATTTGGTTGAAAAAGAATCCCAAAATACAGAAAATTGGGGGTAACTTTATATGATGGCTACCAGAAAAAAATGGACCTATATTCGTAATCTTTTGTGGAGTGATTTGGAACCTATTTAGAACTCAAAGTATTAAATTACAGCCAATTTGGTGGAAAAATACGACCAAAACCCCAAAAATACTGAAAATTAGGAGGTACCGTTATATGGGGCTACCAGAAAAAGTGGACCTATATTTACAATTTTTTGTTCCGACATTTAGTACACAATAAGAACCCAATGTACCAAATTTCAGCGAATTCGGTTGAAAAGCGCGCTCAAGAACTCCAAAACTCCGAAAATTTGGGGGTACCCTTATATGGGAGCTATGCCTAAACGTGGACCGATATATCTTCGCACTTGACCTGCCTGCAGACAAAAGACAACGCTATGCAAAATTTCAGCACCCTATCTAAATTCCTTCGGAAGATAGCGTAATTACAACAGACGGACAGACGGACCGACATGGCTAGATCGTCTTAGAATTTTACCCTGTTCAAGAATATATATACACTATAGGGTCGGAAATGAATATTTCGGTGAGTTACAAACGGAATGACAAAATTAATATACCCTCCAAACTATGGTGGAGGGTATAAAAATGGGGTTATATGGGGACTACGCCTAAAAGGGGTTGACTATTAATAATTTTTGGTAGGGAGATTTGTTTCCATATACGGCTACACAATACCAAATTTCAGTGATTTCGGTTGAAAAACGCGCTCAAGAACCCCAAAATACCGAAATTTGGGGGTACCCTTATATGTGGGGCTACCAGAAAAAATGGACTTATATTTATAATTTTTAGTGGAGATATTTGGTACCCAATAAGAACCCAATATACCAAATTTCAGCGAATTCGGTTGAAAAAGAACCCTAAAATATCGAAATTTGGGGGTACCCTTATATGGGGGGCTACCAGAAAAAATTGACCTATATTCATAATTTTTTGTGGAGTGATTTGGAACCTATTTAGAACTCAAAGTATTAAATTAAAGCCAATTTGGTGGAAAAATACGACCAAAACACCCAAAATACTGCCAATTAAGAGGTACCATTATATGGAGGCTACCAGAAAAAGTGGACCTATATTTATAATTTTTTGTGTAGACATTTAGTACCCAATAAGAACCCAATGTACCAAATTTCAGTGAATTCGGTTGAAAAACGCGCTCAAGAACCCCAAAACTCCGAAAATTTGGGGGTATACTTATATGGGAGCTATGCCTAAACGTGGACCGATATATCCCATCTTCGAACTTGACCCGCCTGCAGACAACAGACAACCCTATGCAAAATTTCAGCACCCTATCTAAATTCCTTCAGAAAATAGCGTGATTACAACAGACGGACGGACATGGCTAGATCGTCTTACAGTTTTACCCTGATCAAGAATATATATACTTTATAGCGTCGGAAATGAATATTTCGGTGAGTTACAAACGGAATGACAAAATTAATATACCCTCTATACTATGGTGGAGGGTATAAAAACTACTATAAGGGACTCCAATGGCAGATATATTGTCTCTCTCTCCAATTAGATGTAGTTCTAATCATTCTGAGATGGAGAGTATTCAAATATGTTTTCAATTGCGATATTACCCAAATGTATCGCCAAATTTTAGTAGATTCAGCTCACACACCTCTTCACCGTATTCTTTTCAGGGATTCTCCCGACAAACCAATTCAAGATTTCGAGCTGAAGACGGTAACTTTTTGTGTGCGCCGTATCTGGCTATCCGTACTTTGTTGCAGTTAGCAGATGACACCGAAGACAAATTTCCTCTTGCAGCACATATCCTGCGTAAATGCATGTACGTTGACGTCGTACTAACTGGGTACCACAATTTAGAGACAGCGCATCTTTCTAGATATCAATTAACACGTGTTCCATCTTCTGCTAAATTTGAATTGTGGAAATTGACTTCTAATGATCGTTCTATACTAGAATGTCTTCCTGCTGAACACTTTATCGACACTTAACTTCTCGATTTTGTTGAATCCAGCAGTTCAAAGCCTCTCGGCATTCGTTGGAATGCTCATATAGATGTATTTTATTTTAATGTAAAACCACTTACTAAAAAAATCCACCTTCACTAAACGGGAAGTGCTTTCTACTATTGCGAAATTGTTTGATCCTATTGGGTTGTTAGGCCCTGTTTTAATTGTAGCTAAGATTATAATGCAACGTATTTGGTTAGATCACATCGATTCGGATGATTCTCTTCCATCTACGACGGAGGGTGCTTGGCCGAAATTCGTTGAGACGTACCAGGACATCAATTATATTCAAATTCCTCGATGGATTAATTATGTTCCTGATTGCTCCTCAGAACTTCATATTTTTTCTGATGCCTCAGAGAAGGCATATCATTTATTGCCTTGTAAAACTAAAGTAGCTCCTATCAAGTCTATTTCTCTCCCACGCTTAGAGTTGTGTGGTCGGTCTTGGCCTCTGAACTCTTTAAAGCCATTACCGCTGAGATTGATACACAATTTTCAAAAACATACTTTTGGACCGATTCTACGATCGTTCGATCTTGGTTGAAGAAAATTCCTTCCTCATGGTCAACTTTTGTTGCGAATAGGATCTCCAGAATACAGGACAACGTTGGTCAAAATGTTTGGCATCATGTATCTTCCGAAGATAATCCTGCTGATTTAGGAAGTCGCGGACATACGCCCGCTGAATTGGATTCTTCTCAAATTTGATGGCACGGACCACATTGGCATCGTTTAAAAAGTTCTAAATGGAAGTTGCGCGACTTGTCCGCTCTTGATACGGATGTAGAAATTCGTGCCATCAGAAGTCACTTTTCATACTTTCGTTGATGTTTTAGTTAATTTTTCGTCGTTACTCATCGTTCCGATCTAAAAAAATTCAAAATAAGGCTAATTGTTTTGGATCATAAAGCGTATTATGTCGATGAATATAGTTGTTTATCTAACAATAGGCCCTTAAATTCAAAAAGTTCGATTGTGCACTTAAACCCCTTTGTTTTGATAGTAGGATCTAGTGTGATTCAATTCAAACACATAAATTTGAACTGACACTTACAATCCAATAATATTCCTTACAAGCACATGAACTTGAAGGCAGCCGTCGAATAGCAATAAAAACACTTGGTTTTCTTGTTTTTGAAGTTTCTGCTCTACTATCTACCTGCGAAGTTAGAGCTTCGCCGATTAGAAAATGTCCCGGCGTCAATGCTTCAAGGCAATCTGGATCGTTTGAAAGAGGTGTGAGGGGACGCGAATTTAAAATAGCTTCGATTTCTACTATTATTGTCTCTAATTCTTCATGAGTAAGTGTTTGCGTTGAATCACTACGGACCAAGAGACGTTTTGCGGACTTCACTGCAGCTTCCCAACGCGGAGCTCTTGGTGGAATGAAATGGAACTGTATGCCCTTGGAACTTGCAGCTGATAAAAGTAGCTCTTGCGCCTTGTCCGAATATAAGGTTTCAGATAATTCCTCTAAACTATTTTTGGCTCCAACAAAGTTTGTAGCGTTATCGCAATATATATTTTGGCAGTGACCTCGGCGAGCTATAAATCGTTTAAGAGCGCCTACGAATGATTCAGTTGATAGGTCCGATGATGTTTTAGTTAATTTTTCGTCGTTACTCATCGTTCCGATCTAAAAAAATTGAAAATAAGGCTAATTGTTTTGGATCATAAAGCGTAGTATGTCGATGAATATAGTTGTTTAACTAACAATAGGCCCTTAAATTCAAAAAGTTCGATTGTGCACTTAAACCCCTTTGTTTTGATAGTAGGATCTAGTGTGATTCAATTCAAACACATAAATTTGAACTGACACTTACAATCCAATAATATTCCTTACAAGCACATGAACATGAAGGCAGCCGTCGAATAGCAATAAAAACACTTGGTTTAGTCACTACAAAAGACGACTGAATTTTCTTTATTTTTGGCGTTCTTTATATACAAAATTTCTTAACATATTAATTAAAAAATGCTATTGATAAATGCTGATACAAATTAATAGTAATGTAGGTCGGTTACTAGCAGACATTTAATGCTATGTATGCAAAATAAATAAATGTGTTAAAGAAATTTAAAAACATTGCAAAAGTGAATGAACCAATGGCCAATGAACTAAAATAGAGAAAATTAACTGTAATAATAATATAGTCCAAATATGTGATATAATAATGCTGTATAAGCAGTTTAAACAAAATACATGAAAACTTATAAATATGTAGGTGTGCTAGATTTTTGTATTTATTATTATTTGTTTTGGTAATTAATAATTTATAAGTATGTTTATAGAACAATAAAAAAATATTTATGTACATAAATAAATATTTTTTTATTGTTCTATAAACATTCTTATAAATTATTAATTACCAAAACAAATAATAATAAATACAAAAATCTAGCACACCTACATTCTCCGCCGCGTTGACATTGTTCAAGTAATGAGTGCGCCTGGGCTGGATGAATGTGGGGATGACCCCATTGTAACATCGATTGTTGATTGATGAGATCTTATAGCTGGTGTAGGTATGAATTGAGATGGCTTCTTAAATTTTGTGTGGATCCTCCAACTCAGCAGGCCAAGTAAAATAAGAATGCAGCAAGCTAAAGATGCGTAGCTAACTGCATGATGATGTTGATTTGATGAGTGTATTAATTGTGGTAGGTGTTTTGGAGTTGATTCATGCAACTGTTTTTGTATATTATCTAATTCTTCTTGATGAATCTTGTAAGAGGTGGTATTGGTGTTTGTTGAAACCTTTTCAATTTCCTCTTGTCGACTTATATATTGAATGCCTATTGCCTATTGGAAGCTGAAAAATGTCCATGTATCGTAACAAAATTGTTTTTTATTACGCAGTTAGGACCAATTTCCATTATTCCGGAATTTTTAATGATGATGAGGTTGGTTTCAGATCCGCATACCATTGAAGATTTAATATCAGCTGTAGTAGAAAAGATCCATTTGTTTTGATGAAGTAATTGACTCCAAACTGATGTTCCAGTAATTTTGTGAAGACGGCAATTCCTAGCTGATTGGTTATTGAAGATATTGATCTCGCAAGGGTTAACAATTGCATTTTTTTTGAGTTTTGACTACTGATTTCTGCAAATATATTCATCATCGTTCGGTTGGAGACAGCTTGATATATCCTCTGAATTGAAAAGAATATATTCTTCTCTATGTGCATCGGTAGATATGTATTCCGTTTCTGGTTGAATGATGATTAAGGTGTCATTTTGTATTGTTGGAACTGCACCTATTTTGAACAGCTCAAAAAACTGTTGGTTAACTAAGGGTGTCTTCACTTCAAAAATGATTTCATATTTTGTAACTGCCCCTTTGACACTCATAAGCTTATAAAGTTGAATCAAATTGTCACCTGCTGTTTGCAAAGCATGTGAAATTGAGATTAGCCTTGATGACACTAATTTCTTCTTTCAATTGATAAGGAGCCAATAACAGGGGACAGATTTTTCCATGATGAGTATCAGTAAGTACATTAATGATTTCGGCCTGTGTTCTCTGTAGGTTTATTGCGGATAACATCAAATGCGTTGATAGAAGTCCAAACAGTTGAGAATTGTTGAATTGGGCGGACTCTTCAGCTATATCGTTATTGTGTTTGTCAACCATTTTCAAAATCTCCCGTATTTTTTGGTGAGTGTTAATCTCATCCTGTTTTATAACATTAATAGTGGAATCAATTATTGAAGTCTGATTTTTCAATAGACTGATTATGTGGTCCCTTTCGCTTTTTGCCTGGTTGATGGTCTTTGACATTTCTTCTGCATAGTCCGCATCAAGAACGCCAAAAAGTGAGTGCGCAATATTGCCAATTATGTTGAATGGAGATCCTTTTACACGTTTATTGATGAATAATTCTTTGTCTTGTCATTTTTTGTCTGCTTCAGATTGTTTACAAAAATGTTGCACATCTCATGCTGATGTATTACAGGGCACATTTGCTGAAACGTTTGTAAGCCGGATGCCAATGACTCTATATCCGAAACAAAGGGCTTTAAGTCATAATATACTAACATCTTCCATTCTGCCGTATTCAGTTTCACTGTTCCTAATCCTTCAAAATATAATCCCGGATCATTGTGAAACTGTGTAATTTTCAAATTGTTGCACAGGACCATAGGTATTATTAACAATGTTAATAATACTGATAGTATTATAGGACTGTTTGCAATTCTCAGTCTTTTTGCCGGAATGGCATCTCTTCCATGTTCATCTGTTACCGGATTTTTCTTGTGGGAAATTGTGCTTTCTTGAGTTGTATCTTTGTCAATTATAGCATTATAATGATCTTCTGGAAACAGTGGTGCTAGTCGATGGATGGCCCGCTTGAATACTCCGGTTGGGGTTTTTATTTCAGCAACTCTTACAGCTCCGTCATCACGGAAAATACGTTAAGAACTCTCCCTAATGGCTAATGTGTTATCCAGGATGTTTTCGAAGTTTCTGCTCTACTATCTACCTGCGAAGTTAGAGCTTCGCCGATTAGAAAATGTCCCGGCGTCAATGCTTCAAGGCAATTTGGATCGTTTGAAAGAGGTGTGAGGGGACGCGAATTTAAAATAGCTTCGATTTCTACTATTATTGTCTCTAATTCTTCATGAGTAAGTGTTTCCGTTGAAACACTACGGACCAAGAGACGTTTTGCGGACTTCACTGCAGCTTCCCAACGCGGAGCTCTTGGTGGAATGAAATGGA
>NW_026885642.1:0-68249 GCF_032173495.1 Musca vetustissima
GATTATTAAAACAAATTGATACGATCTGTTATAGACATGTATTATTAAAGAATATTATTGTAAGGACTTTTATATGCGAGGATTATTAAAAAAGTTTTTTAAGGACTCTTATAATTGTGGATTATTAAAAAATATGTTTTTATCCCTACACAACTATGTTGTCAGGGTATTATAGCTTCATGCAGCCCCAAGACTTTGTAACGCTGCGAAATATTGGTCCTCGACCCACCTTTTAGTATACTGATCGTCATATCTCGACTAGCTGAGTCGATCTAGACATGTGTGTCCGTCCGTCTGTCCCTAATAATTTGTAAACACGATACAGACCACAGTATCATGCAGGTTGGGTTCTGGCCAATGAAAACCCCTATTGTTTTTGGTAGAAATCGGTTAATATTTAGGGTATGAAATGGACCAAAAACATTATGTTTGTCTGATTTTTTGGTCGCTCCAGATGCTCAGAATATACAACAGAAAGTTAGATTTTCGTGGAAATTATGTAGGGTATCATATGGTCGGCCCCGTCCGACTATACTGCTCCGCTCACCGATTTTATAAAATTCTTGAGGAATATATTTTCAAGGGCTATTAGAGGCATAGATTATTAGATTTTTATTTTCTCCACCATAAGGTGGAGTGTATAATAAATTTGTCATTCCGTATGCAACATATCCAAATATTCACCAGAGTATATATTATTGATATAAATTCTTGTGTGGGAGGTACCGGTAGGTTTGCCTTTTTTGGCTGATTGGATGAAATTTCCAAACCACTAATTGTTTGGTCCAAGGACGTACCCTATTGAAATTGGGAAAAATGGGTTCCGATTTCGATATAGCTCATATATATTTTCGTCCCATTTAATGTAAATGGTGCACCAAAGTCCACATATATCTTTCGATTTGCACGAAATTATGCATGGGGTACTGAATTAAGTGCAGAATGATGTGTGTAAGTTTCACGAAAATCGGTTCCGATTTGGATATAGGTCTCATATATATCGTTTCGTTCGATTTTTAGTAAAAGGTGCACAAAAAAACCTAAAGTTAGGCCGTTTGCTACAAAATTTTACTACGTACTGACATTAGTGTTGCCTAACGTTTTCCAAGTTTTGTAGGAATCGGGGTCCGATTTAGATATAGCACCCATATATAGTTTCGTCCAATTTTAAGTAAATGGGACACTAAGTATACAAACTGAGGTCGATTGACACACACTTTTGCGCAACGTACAGAAGTTAATATAACATAGGATATGGAATGTTTTGTTGAAATCGGTTAAATTTTGGTCTCTGAACGGATTTTTTCCAAAGAAACGTGGGATCTAAAATCAATATTCCAATGAAACACATTGCAAAGTGTATATATCCCTCATTACCAGTAATGCTGAGGGTATAAACACATCGACCTGCCCTGAAAATTTTATGGGAATCAGTTTTTTCTAACCATGAATACAAAATAAAGACAATTCAAAATTTTCTGAAAAAATATTTGTCACCTTCCAAGAACCTCCAAGAATACCAAATTCCAGCTCTATGAAAAATGAAAATGCCACCTCGAACTACCAATAAATTAGGCTGAAATTTTACATAGTCATATGTCATAGTCATATGTCATAACCTAAAATTTTTTGGAAAAAAATATTTTTCACCTTCCAAGAACCTGGTACCCTCATTAGACATAAAGATGAGTGCATAAGCATTGCCCTATCCTAAACATTTTCTGAGAACTAGTTTTTCTCTAACCAGGAATAGAAATTTAAAGACAATTCAAAATTTTCTGAAAACAAAAATATTTTTCACCCTGCAACAAGAACCTACAAGAATACCGAATCACAGCTACATGGCTTAGAAAATGCGACTAAGACCCTTAAACAAACCCAAAAATTAGGCAGCACTTTTACATGGGTGCTATGTCACAACCTAGGCTAAACATTTTCTGCAAAGAACGTGGTAACCTAACCCCGGACATTTTTTGTGGAGTATTGTCTTCTAATCAGGCACACCTAATAGCAAATAGAACACATGTAAAATTTTTCTGAAAAAATATTTTTTGTCACCCTCTTGGAACCTGGAATAGACCCTCAAACTACCAAAAATGAGTGGGAACCTTTATATGGGTGCAATGAACATTTCTGAAAAAATATTGATCACCATCCATGAACTTGTTGTACCAAATTGCCGGAAATGCAGCTATATTATACAAAAGCCAGTAAGGAAAGTAGTAAAGTCGGGCGGGGCCGACTATATTATACCCTTCACCATTTTGGGTATATTCAACAGATTAATGATAACAGACGTCGAATTCTGCAACCTATACCAAATTTTTCATTTGTTCAGATATATGGTTGCTTCTTACAATGGGACAAAATTATCTAAAATCGGGAGAAAATATGTATAGAACCTCTTTCCAAATCTGAACCAATTTCAAAACTTCGGTACGTTGTGCAAAATTTGTGTCAATTTTGTGTAAAATCGAACGAAAATATATATGTAGAAGCTATATCAAAATCTGAACAGATTTTAATGAAAATGGCAGAGGTTAATTTATATTAACTACAGTTTATTGTACACAATTGTGTGGCAATCAGACAAACTTTAGGTCTTTAGTGCACAATTTACATGAAATCGGCAGAAAAAATATATAGGAGCTATATATATATATATAAGAACCGATTTTCAGGAAACTTTACACACATCATTCCAGACTCATTTCAGTACACTATGCCAAATTTTGTGCAAATCGAAATATGTATAGGAACGTTGGTACACCATTTACATTAAATCGGACGAAAATGTATATAGGAGCTATATGTAAATCCAAACCGATTTTCACGAAACTTAACGTGCACTATTCTAGACTTAATTAGGTACGCTATGCCGAAAGATATATAGAAACTTTGGTACACCATTTACCTTAAATCTGACGAAAATATATATGGGAGCTATATCTAAAACTGAACCGATTTTTCCCAATTTCAATAGGGTTCGTCCTTGAGCCAATTAAGTGACCTGTGCCAAATTTCATCCAAATCGAGTCATAAATGCGACCTGTTCTTTGTTAACAAAAATACATCGACTCAGAAAGTGATTCTATGCATATTCTCAAAAGGAACCATGTGTCTATCTCGTTTCCTTTTGCCTGTTACAAACATATGCACAAATACATAATACCCTATACAACAGTGTGGTGTAGGGTATAAACACGAAAATTAGACGGTACATTATGGAGGCTATGTCCAAATATGGACCGATATTGAACATTTTCGACTAAAATGTTTTGGCAAAAATGCGCTTCACTCTCCAAGAATTCGGAATGCCAACTTATAGCTACATTAATAGGACTATTGGGATTAAATCCTTCAAAATATCGAAAATGGGGTGAGACCTTTATGAGGGGTTTACGTCAAAAATTTGACAAACAGGTAACATTTGTCTGCAAAAATCCATCGCATACACATATCATTCGGCAATCTAAGCTTAGATTAAGATATAGCTGTCATGTATATATAGGCATTGCTTCCTCAATGAATCGCATGTTCTAATTTTAAAACACTATTACCAGGTCTCAGAAATTCTTATCCACAGTGCTTTTCGCCTACGATTTCTATTAGAAATCTTCATAAATCACAATTTTTGCTGACCTCTTCATTTTTTTCAGGGAAAACATTATGCGAATTTGCAGCTTCTAATATTTTTGTTTTTCTGGTCATAATTCAAATACTTTTGGTTGTCATTGAATGTGCCACCTTTTGCAAAATGCAAAAAACGACGTTTTCTTCTAACAATTTCCAAAGTTTATGCCATTTTGTTGAACGTTTCATTTTAAGTTTTTTTTTTGCTTTTTCTTATTTTTCTTTGAACTTCCTCATCGTTCGGCTTGCTGGTTTGTTTTCGCCAGTTTAGTTCAGAGCTCACCTTCACTCAGGTTATGTTTGTTTGTTATACCGATGATTTATTACCGGCAATAATAGCAACAATAACAGCAACAACAACAACAGCAAGTTGTAGTAGTTAATATCTCACAAATGCAACAGTAAATCAAATTTTATTTCCTTTTTGTGAAACAGCAAAAGGTTTTTCCTCGTTTTTCTTTATTCCGATTTTGAATGCACATGTATGGAATATTATAGCAGAGAGTAGTGTAGGAAAGATCCAAGCATAACCTAGCTTTTGAGTCACACCATCCCCCTAATGCAATTCGCAATTGCCATTCATCTTGACACTCACACACACCCGCATTTATAACATTACAGTAGGACCTTCAGATATATGAAGCTAAAGGCAATGACCATCCATCGCCCGCTACAATAGCCGGCCACCACCACCCCGATAAAAATTCAAAATGCCATAAACAAAAGTCACACACACATATATATATATACATAGATAGATATATGTGACGTAAAGGGGAGTGAGTGTTGGTGGGTGGGTGTGTTGGTAGCCATAGAGAGTGAACAAAAAAATTATGAAAAATGGCATAAACGAGAAACCGTTTCCCGTTCACTGCCCACATATGGTGTCAATAAATTAAAATTTTTTGGTGAATGCCAAAATACGTATGAACCCCATCGGTGTTTAGATATTTTTTCGAGATGACTTAATGACCGAGGTCGATTGTAAATTATTAGTAGATATTGTGGACTTGTATAATAGTGTATATGTAAAGTTTCTACAGAGTCTACAAAGTCTTCTATCTAAAGGTTTCATTTGAGTCCAATATATATTTGAGGGGCTGCACAAAGCTATAACACCCTGACAACCTAATCCGACATTTCATTCATCTGATATTGAATTTATAAATATTGAAAATGTTGATCCTTTGTTGGGGAAGTCAGAAAGAGTAGACCATCCCACGTTCGAACTTGATCTAGGCTTGATATTACAAAATTAATTTGTAGCTCAATATTGACCATTTTGTGGGAAGGTTGGATTGATATTCCTCATCTTCGCACTTGAACTATGTTTGGTAGGAAAATTACAATGTGCAAAGTTTGGACAGAGTGAGTGATGGACATTTGTAATTCTAATCCAAATTGTCTGAAACGGATTTGGTCCAAAGAAACATTTATAAAGTTACTTCGTCTTAGTTCATCAGTTATTGTTTGTCATCAGGCACTTTTTGGCCGACTTATATTTTGGGATCCTTGGGAATTATATTCAAATGTAATTTTCTCCATTTCCTACGTTTAATCTTTTTTGTATGGGCCCTTGTTCCTTATGTTCTACAGCTCTAACGCATTAGTTTATATATACTTTTAGCTTTGGTAATGTTAGACATAATCCAGGTTTCGTTGCCGTATAGCAGATTTTTATACCCTACACAACTATGTTGTCAGGGTTTTATAGCTTTGTGCAGCCCCAAAAGTTTGTAACGCCGCGAAATATTGGTCCTAGACCCACCTTTGAGTATACCGATCGTCATATCTCGACTAGCTGAGTCGATCTAGACATTTGTGTCCGCCCGTCCGTCCGTCCGTCCATACAGGCCACAGTTATTGACCAATCTCCACGAAATTTTCCATGTAGGATGGGTTCTGGCCAATGAAAATCACTATTGTTTTTGGAAAAGATCGGTTAATATTTAGAGGATGAAATGGACCAAAAACTTAATTTTTGTCGGTTTTTCTGGTCGCTCCAGAGGACGCAATTATGGCCCAAGTACCGCGAATTTTTGCATGGAGAAAGGGATCGGGCCAAAGAATAAGCATGCCAGTTTTGATAAAGATCGGTCAATATTTAGAGGGTCAAATGTGTGAAAAATGACAAAATTTGTATCCTATAGCGTATAGATTTACCCCTGAGGGACATAGACCCGAGAAGTTGATAGTATGCCCAAGTGGATTGGTTGATCTTTAAATTGATACCAATTTTATTGTCCTATGTACTCGGATGTGGGAGTTATACTGAAATATTTACAGGTGCTTACGTACTCAGATATTATTTGATAACCCATTACCGCACTAGAGGGCGGAAATGTAGCGCTGATGGGTTTGAAATTTCCCATGAGATTCCAGTTTTGGTCAAGGCCAACCCTTATAATTTTCGATGATGCTCAGATAATAATTTTAAGATGAAGAGGACCAAAAACCTATTTATTGTGTTTTTTCGAGTCGATCTATGGGCTACAATTGAAAGCCGAACATCACAACACAACCCACGGTGGAAGGAATCTGGACAAGTAATTAGAAGGGCTGTACTGAATATTAGTAATATTTGTTGATCTCTAGTCGGTAAAGAGGGTGCAAATAACGCGAAATATTGCCCAAGCTCAGAACTACACCGCAGGAAGTTAGATTTTCGTGGAAGTTGTGGAGGGTATCATATGGTCGGCCCCGTCCGACTATACTGCTCCGCTCACTGGTTTTATATGCTTCGAATAATTTAAGAAGGGTTTTCCTGAACATATTTCAATTTGATTGATTATATATTTGGTTCAAATAATCCTACCAAAATTTATCATTATTGATGCATCGTAAGGTATAACCCCCATATAAAGTCCCGCACCTTTGTAAGTTATTTAATCGTCCTAGACTCATTTTCCTATCGACCTTTCTACAAAATTAAATTTGTTGATCGTGATCTTCACAAAATATTTTCTTATAGCCTCCATTCAAAGGTCAAGCGTCAATTCCGTTATATTCAATGGTCAAGCTCATTGTTCCAACGTGATTATCTGTAGGTTCGTATTTTGTTTTAACCTGGCAGCTATTCACCATAGCTCCCATATAGAAGTCCTGATCGGTTTGAAATTTTTGAATTTCCATCTCATTGTGAAGGGCATACAAAGTTAAACCCGGACGTTTTGTAAGTTTTTGTGTGTCTGTGTCTCTCTGGTAACCCAAAATGCCAAATTATATCCAACTCGGTTAACCACATGGTAAATACCAGAAAACTTCCAGAAAATCGGCCGTTACCAAGCGAAGGAGTGACATATTTGAATATGGATTCAAAATATGTTTATTTTCAATATAGTTTCCTCAGTTTCGGTAGTCACCTCCATATTCGAAATTGAAAACAGTTTTCCAAAAAATCCTCCCTATAATAAATAGTATTTTAGAAAAATATTTTCTAGTCCATTAGAAATTATAATCCATGTCTAAATATTTCTATATGTATTTTCCTGGCGAAATTGTAATTTTGTATTTCGGGATATGAAATGATATGGGATCTCAATATTGGTTTAACATAACCGCAATATATGTGACCGGTCTCATTTCCTGTATTTCATAGATAATACCCAACCAAATTAGCTGTCTAATAAGGCTTCTCGGAGAGTAAAATACCTTCTGCCAGATTATGTTCAATATAAGCCACATATAAATGACCCACCCGAATTTTGTACATATGAGCATCTCTTGCATGTACCCGAAGTGGTAAAGGGTATCATATAGTCGGCCCGTCTGACTTTTGAACTTTCCTTAAATATATATATTAGGCGTATTTTCCTCACTAATGTGAATTTTCCAGAATAAAAAAATTACCTCCTAATAGAATATGAGTTAATGGTTTGGCTTGCTCGTCATATAAATACGACAATTTAAGGTATTGATAGATCCTAAATTCAACATCCTGAGTGGTTAAAAATTTATCCAATCTCTAGAGTCCGGTGGTTGTATGTCTCGGAAAATTTTCAAGTCCAGTGGTTGTTATGTAGTTATGGAGCTGAAGGTCCACTTCTTCACAAAAGAGCCGAAGGTATTCTTCTTCATAGAAGAGCGGATTCCGTCAGACTCTACTGCTACCCTTACAGATGCGTGTATACATCTTTTGAAGTTTATGATAGCGAATGAAGGTGACTTTTAGTAGTTCCACCTATGGGTTATACTAGGCCCTTTCCCATTTACCTATTATATCCTCAAATGGACAAATAAATTACACGTTGTAATCATTGTCCACATTTCAAAACCAATCCTCGTATCACAAACTTCCCATAATGTCCTTTCACATCCGACGACGAAGAACAAAAAGTGAAATGGATAAGGTAACAAAAGCCATATTTTTCCCTTTTGGAAAAGTGAATGGTATCGAATGAAGGTTAGTTGGTGAACCATTTTCCTCAGAATAAAAAAACACAAAACAAATGAAAACTGAACATTCACAACTCCGTGTATCCTGATGGAGAACAATAACCTTTGCAATTTTGGTGTTACTCCTCCTCCATCTTCTATTGCAGCTTTTCTACATGACATCAATAATTTCTGTCAAAAACTGTGCTTTTTCTGAACCGTCACCTAACACCAAATGAAAATGGATGATAACAAAATACCGTGCAACAATGAAGAAATGTTGCGGCGCTGACATAAAAACCAAAAACAACAACAATTTAAAAAGTTTTGAATTTTATGATGGCCTTAGATGTCGGGGTTTTTTGGACTTTGCTATTTTCAAATAACCATTGGCCGAGTTATGCTTAAGGTGTTATACCCAGCCTATGAAAACGCTATAAATTCTAATATTTTTTCTCGCGAAGTTCTCGCTCTCTGACAGCCATAAACCATTTTTTGCGTGTTGTTGTTGGTCATTCATTTTTTCACTTTCATTTCTTTGTTACTTCGGGAGAATGCATGAGAATGGAGGTTGGGTGTGGGGTTCTGTGGGGTGGCGTTCTTTCGTGTGTGTCCAAAATTTATGTCCATCTCAGATGCAAATGCCTTTATTTGACCAAAAATACTGCAACGTTTGCACCTTGAAATATGTGGCAATTTATCATTTAAGTTTTTTTGTTTGGTATTGTTGTTGCTTTTTTGACTATCGAATCCATTGCCAATATCATTTACCGGTTTCTGTCAAAACCATTTGAATTTATGACCAGAGAATATATGGACGATTTTTTGTGAAAACAAAAAAAATGATTTCATATTTCTTTGCGATTTTTTTTCTCTCTCTCTCTCTGTGTGCAAATTCAAATTAGTGGCAGGGTGGGACAGCAGGACATTGGATGCTGTGATTTATTTAGGGAGGCTCTGGAGGGGTTTAATTTTTTCAAACCTCATGCGAGGACTACTGATCTTTTTTAGAGAAGAGCTGAAGCCTTTCTTCATAGAAGAGCTGGAGGTCCTCTCCTTCATAGAAGAGCTGTAGGTCTTCTCCTTCATAGAAGAGCTGAAGGTCTTCTCCTTCATAGAAGAGCTGAAGGTCTTCTCCTTCATAGAAGAGCTGAAGGTCTTCTCCTTCATAGAAGAGCTGAAGGTCTTCTCCTTCATAGAAGAGCTGAAGGTCTTCTTCCTCCTAGAAGAGCTGAAGGTCTTCTTCCTCCTAGAAGAGCTGAATGTCTTCTTCCTCCTAGAAGAGCTGAAGGTCTTCTCCTTCATAGAAGAGCTGAAGGTCTTCTCCTTCATAGAAGAGCTGAAGGTCTTCTCCTTCATAGAAGAGCTGAAGGTCTTCTTCGTCATAGAAGAGCTGAAGGTCTTCTTCCTCATAGAAGAGCTGAAGGTCTTCTTCCTCATAGAAGAGCTGAAGGTCTTCTTCATCATAGAAGAGCTGAAGGTCTTCTTCCTCATAGAAGAGCTGAAGGTCTTCTTCCTCATAGAAGAGCTGAAGGTCTTCTTCCTCATAGAAGAGCTGAAGGTCTTCTTCCTCATAGAAGAGCTGAAGGTCTTCTTCCTCATAGAAGAGCTGAAGGTCTTCTTCCTCATAGAAGAGCTGAAGGTCTTCTCCTTCATAGAAGAGCTGAAGGTCTTTTTCTTCATAGAAGAGCTGTAGGTCTTCATCATCTTAGTAGAGCTGAAGGTCTTCTTCCTCATAGAGGAGCTGGAGGTCTTCTTCCTTATAGAAGAGCTGAAGGTCTTCTTCCTTATAGAAGAGCTGAAGGTCTTCTTCCTTATAGAAGAGCTGAAGGTCTTCTTCGTCATAGAAGAGCTGAAGGTCTTCTTTCTCATAGAAGAGCTGAAGGTCTTCTTTCTCATAGAAGAGCTGAAGGTCTTCTTTCTCATAGAAGAGCTGAAGGTCTTCTTCCTCATAGAAGAGCTGAAGTTCTTCTTCCTCATAGAAGAGCTGATGGTCTTCTTCCTCATAGAAGAGCTGATGGTCTTCTTCCTCATAGAAGAGCTGAAGGTCTTCTTCCTCATAGAAGAGCTGTAGGTCTTCTTCCTCATAGAAGATCTGAAGGTCTTCTTCCTCATAGAAGAGCTGAAGGTCTTCTTCGCCATAGAAGAGCTGGAGGTCTTCTTCTTCATAGAAGAGCTGAAGGCCTTCATTGGCATGAAAGATCTAAATGTATTCTTCACAGAAGAGCTGATGGTCTACTTCCTAATAAAAGAACAGAAAAGATCTGGAGATTTTCTTCAGAAAAGTGCTGGATATCAATTTCTTCTAAGGAGGACTGAAAGTTGACTTCTAGATAGCCTGTAGGTCATGTCTTTCATATAGGCGATAACATTTTTCTTAGGGGTCCTGGAGACCATTTGCTTTTGAGAAGATTTGGAACTGATTTGAGATATTAATACTTTAAATCGAAGATATCCTTTCGTGATTGTTCCCAGCCTTCAACCGACTGCAATCCTTTCAATTTATTTGTTAACACTGAAATGTAGGTGTATACTATGTATGTGAGTGTGTGTATATTTATGTGTCTGTATCTGTACATTAAGAATCATACATAGCTCTCCAAGCAAATGACAGGCGACAAAACCATACATCATTTTCTTGATTTTCTTCAGTTTTGTTCCTTGACATGGGTATGAAGACGACCGCGAACACCCACACATTGAATTTATGTTATTGTTGTTGTTATTATTATTCTTGTTAACGACTTGACGTGTGTCGTCTCATCGCAATGGTTTTTCCATTCTTCTTTTTCATTTCTTTAGCAGTCATCCATTCAAGTCATTCATTCCTTCCATTCCATTCATTTAATGTCAAATAACAACAAAAGCGTTATGTTCAAGACACCTACTTGAAAATTGTCAAGGAGCTGAGGCTACATGGTTCTTTTGCTATTACAGCCAAACAAAAATACACCTTAAAAAAATTCTTTAAAAAATCCACGCCTTATATGAGGCCTTGAAAAATATTCTTTAAAAAATCCACGCCTTATATGAGGCCTTGAAAAATATTCTTTAAAAAATCCACGCCTTATATGAGGCCTTGAAAAATATTCCTTAAAAAATCCACGCCTTATATGAGGCCTTGAAAAAATATTCTTTACAAAATCCACGCCTTATATGAGGCCTTGAAAAAATGTTCTTTAAAAAATCCACGCCTTATATGAGGCCTTGAAAAAATATTCTTTAATAGTTCCACGCCTTATATGAGGCCTTGAAAAAATATTGTTTAAAAAATCCACGCCTTATATGAGGCCTTGAAAAAATATTCTTTAATAGTTCCACGCCTTATATGAGGCCTTGAAAAAATATTGTTTAAAAAATCCACGCCTTATATGAGGCCTTGAAAAAATATTCTTTAAAAAATCCACGCCTTATATGAGGCCTTGAAAAAATATTCTTTAAAAAATCCACGCCTTATATGAGGCCTTGAAAAAATATTCTTTAAAAAATCCACGCCTTATATGAGGCCTTGAAAAAATATTCTTTAAAAAATCCACGCCTTATATGAGGCCTTGAAAAAATATTCTTTAAAAAATCCACGCCTTATATGAGGCCTTGAAAAAATATTCTTTAAAAAATCCACGCCTTATATGAGGCCTTCAAAAAATATTGTTTAAAAAATCCACGCCTTATATGAGGCCTTGAAAAAATATCCTTTAATAGTTCCACGCCTTATATGAGGCCTTGAAAAAATATTGTTTAAAAAATCCACGCCTTATATGAGGCCTTGAAAAAATATTCTTTAAAAAATCCACGCCTTATATGAGGCCTTGAAAAAATATTCTTTAAAAAATCCACGCCTTATATGAGGCCTTGAGAAAATATTCTTTAAAAAATCCACGCCTTATATGAGGCCTTGAAAAAATATTCTTTAAAACATATGCACAAAGACATAATACCCTGTACCACAGTGTGGTGAAGGGTATAAAAATCCACGCCATATATGAGGCCTTGAAAAAAAAATTCTTTAAAAAAACCATGCCTTATATGAGGCCTTGAAAAAATAATCTTAAAAAAATCCACGCCTTATATAAGGCCTTGAAAAAATATTCTTAAAAAAATCCACGCCTTATATAAGGCCTTGAAAAAATTTTCTTAAAAAAATCCACGCCTTATATAAGGCCTTGAAAAAATTTTCTTTAATAAATCCACGCCTTATATGAGGCCTTGAAAAATTTTTCTTTAATAAATCCACGACTTATATGAGGCCTTGAAAAAATTTTCTTTAATAAATCCACGCCTTATATGAGGCCTAGAAAAAATTTTCTTTAATAAATCCACGCCTTATATGAGGCTTTGAAAAAATATTCTTTAAAAAATCCACGCCTTATATGAGGCCTTGAAAAAATATTCTTTAAAAAATCCACGCCTTATATGAGGCCTTGAAAAAATATTCTTTAAAAAATCCACGCCTTATATGAGGCCTTGAAAAAATATTCTTTAAAAAATCCACGCCTTATATGAGGCCTTGAAAAAATATTCTTAAAAAAATGCACGCCTTATATGAGGCCTTGAAAAAAAATTTCCTTTAAAAAATCCACGCCTTATATGAGGCTTTGAAAAAATATTCTTTAAAAAATCCACGCCTTATATGAGGCCTTGAAAAAATATTCTTTAAAAAATCCACGCCTTATATGAGGCCTTGAAAAAAATATTCTTTAAAAAATCCCCGCCTTATATGAGGCTTTGAAAAAATTATTTATTTTCTCGAGTGTATATCCTTCTAAAATGTCGTTAAAATTTGCGGTCTAAGAACACAACAAAAAAGCCAAAGCATAACATAAAAACCGCTATAACCACAATAATGTATTCCGCTAAGAATAACACCAGTAATCAAAACAAAAGCTTTCTCAGTTTATGATCTTTTCAACAACTATTAACAAACTACAGCCGAGGCATGCAACAAGGTCGGAAGAAAGGGAACTTCTTTTGTGTGCGTTTATGCTCGCGATTTTATGCATTATTATTAAAATATCAAAAACAAAAGTTTTCTGTAGCGGTTTGCAAACAAAAGACCACTCACCTCACCGCACACTTCTTTTGAAAATCTTGTACAGCCATTCAGATCCCACCTTCTACTTCTCATCCTCTTAACACTTGTCAAGTGTGTGTGTCTTGGAGTGTGTGTGTGCGAACGTTTCCTTCATTGAAATCAGTTAGTCAGTTGCTGCAACTACGAAGTTGGCCTGAATGAAATGCTTATGCGGCATGTGATGCATGTTAAATTCACATAATACACTTGGTGTTCAACGTGGTGCATCATTCACGTGTGTCAGAATCAAGCGAAGCGTCACATGCAGCCGTATGACAAAAGAACAAGAATTAAAGAACATTTTTTTGTTTTTGATTTCATGGCGTCTTACAGCCAGTGTCTGATGGGGCCCAGAGTTATTCATAAAATAAAAATTTTCTTATATGGCCTCGTAGCTGAGAACGAAGACCTCACAGATAGAAAAGTTTTTGTTTTTTATTGCTGGCACATATCAAAAAGGAACAATAATCAACAAAGGCGGTACTTATAGCATAATTTGAAAGCCATGATTTTTATGAAGAAGTTAAGAATAAATGCGGGTCTTTTATAATTAGTTGGTGGTCCCTTAAAAATAAATTTTAAAAATCCACGCCTCTTGGTGGTCCCTTAAAAATAAATTTTAAAAATCCACGCCTCTTGGTGGTCCCTTAAAAATTAATTTTAAAAATCCACGCCTCTTGGTGGTCCCTTAAAAATAAATTTTAAAAAATCCACGCCTTGTCAATGGCCCTTAAAAATAAATTTTAAAAAATCCACGCCTCTTGGTGGTCCCTAAAAATAAATTTTAAAAAATCCACGCCTCTTGGTGGTCCCTAAAAATAAATTTTAAAAAATCCACGCCTCTTGGTGGTCCCTTAAAAATAAATTTTAACCAGTAAGGAAAGTAGTAAAGTCGGACGGGGCCGACTATATGATACCCTTCACCACTATGGGTATATTAAACAGGACTATTAACATGAAATTGGTTGAAATAAAATATGTGATATTTATCTAAATGTGAATCTTCCTAGATCTATTCATAAAGTATGTAAATCGACTTCAAACAAATATAAACATTTCATCCGTTGGGCTATGTCTGTACTTCTAGAAAACGCAAATACGTAATTCTATGCTCAATTTTGTAAGTTGTGCAAAAATGTATGTCAATCTGACTACATGAGGAGTTTGATGCCCAATTTACTTGAAATCTGGCGAAAATATATATGGAAGCTCTATCCAAATATTAAGCGATTTCAAACAAACATGTCACAGGTTAGGTTATAGTAATTTCAGAACGTTTTGTTCCTATCAAGCTATTGGTTCCTTGGTGCGTCAATTACTTAAAATCAATCTATAATAAAATAGAGCTATATCTATATCTGGACCGATTTTCACGAAACAAGGCAGACATCACTCTAGGCTCAATTCAGTACGTTATGCCAAATTTCGTGCAAATCGAAAGATATATTGCGACTTTGGGGCACCATATATTGCGACTTTGGGCACCATGCCAAATTTCGTGCAAATCGAAGGATACGTTAAATACTTAAAATCAATCTATAATAAAAGGGAGCTATATCTATATGTGGACCGATTTTCACGAAAGAAGGCAGACATCACTCTAGGCTCAATTCAGTACGATATGCCAAATTTCGTGCAAATCGAAAGATATATTGCGACTTTGGGGCACCATTTACATGAAATCGGACGAAACTATATATGGGAGCTATATAGAAATCTAGACCGATTTTCTCGAAACTTGGCAGACATCTCTCTAGGCTCATTTCAGTACGTTATGCCAAATTTCGTGCAAATCGAAGGATATATAGGGACTTTGGTCCACCATTTACATGAAATCGGACGAAACTATATATGGGAGCTATATCTAAATCTGGACCGATTTTCTCGAAACTTGGCAGACATCTCTCTAGGCTCATTTCAGTACGTTATGCCAAATTTCGTGCAAATCGAAGGATATATAGGGACTTTGGTCCACCATTTACATGAAATCGGACGAAATTATATATGGGAGCTATATAGAAATCTGGACCGATTTTCTCGAAACTTGGCAGACATCACTCTAGGCTTAATTCATTACGTTATGCCAAATTTCGTGCAAATCGAAAGATATATTGGGACTTTGGGGCACCATTTACATGAAATCGGGCGAAACTATATATGGGAGCTATATAGAATTCTGGACCGATTTTCTCAAAACTTGGCAGACATCTCTCTAGGCTCATTTCAGTACGTTATGCTAAATTTCGTGCAAATCGAAGGATATATAGGGACTTTGGTGCACCATATACATGAAATCGGACGAAACTATATATGGGAGCTATATCTAAATCTGAACCGATTTTCTCGAAACTTGGCACACATCATTCTGGACCTAATTCAGTACTCTATGCAAAATTTCGTGCAAATCGAAGGATATAGAAGGACTTTGGTGCCCCATTTACCTTAAATCGGACGAACCTATATATGGGAGCTATATCTAAATCTGAACCGATTTTCTCGAAACTTGGCATACATCGTTCTGCACCTAATTCAGTACTCTATGCCAAATTTCATGCAAATTGAAAGATATAAAGGGACTTTGGTGCCCCATTTACCTTAAATCGGACGAAAATATATATGGGAGCTATATCTAAATCTGAACCGATTTTTATGAAATTTTACACACATCATTCTAGACCTAATTCATTACGTGCCAAATTTCGTGCAAATCGAATGATATATAGGGACCGTTTACATTAAATCGGACGAAAATATATATGGGAGCTATATCTAAATCTGAACCGATTTTTCCCAATTTCAATAGGGTTCGTCCTTGGGCCAAATAAGTGACTTGTGCCAAATTTCATCCAAATCGGATCATAAATGCGACCTGTATTTTGTTTACAATTTAACATCTACAGACGGACGGACGGACGGACATGCATAAATCGACTCAGAAAGTGATTCTATGCATATTCTCAAAAGGAACCATGTGTCTATCTCGTTTCCTTTTGCCTGTTACAAACATATGCACAAAGACATAATACCCTGTACCACAGTGTGGTGAAGGGTATAAAAATCCACGCCTCTTGGTGGTCCCTTAAAAATAAATTTTAAAAATCCACGCCTCTTGTAGGTCCCTTAAAAATTACTTACTTAGCTGGCTTGTGACAGAACTTTCGTTCCATAAGTCGAGCTTAGAAAAGATTACCAGGCGCATTGGTCCTTTGTGCAGTTTTTCCAATTTGAAAGACCATTTTCGTCAATGTTGTCTTCAACTTGATCTTTCCATCGTATTCTTGGCCTTCCCCTTCTGCGTGAACCATCAGCTGGTTCGCTTTTATATGGCTTCTGGACTGGGGCATCTTTATGCATTCTCACAACATGACCTAACCAAGGTAGACGCTGCAACTCAATACGCCTAACAATGTCGATGTCCGAGAATAGCTGGTACAGCTCATGGTTCATTCGACGGCGATATTCACCTCGACGCAGATCGACCCATAGATGTTTCGGAGAAGTTTTCCCTCAAACACTCCAAGAGCTGTCTTATCTGCTTGCGTAAGTACCCATGCTTCAGATCCATATAACAGCACGGGTAGTATCAGCGTCTTGTAGAGTGTGAATTTGGTCTGGCGGGATGTGGCGTTGGTTTTGAGTTGTTTGCTCAGACCATAGTAGCATCGGTTGACCATCACTATCCTTCTCCGAATTTCAAAACTGATGTCATTCGTTTTATTTATGGCGGTACCAAGGTATATAAAATCTTTAACTACTTCGAAGCTGTAGCTCTCAAGTTCCACAGTTGGTTCGAGTCTACTGGACGTCTTATGCGTTGATACCATAAACTTGGTCTTCTCGCCGTTTACTGCCAGCCCCACTTTGGCAGATTCCTTCTCAATTTGTTCAAAGGTAGCTGTTACCGCTCTCAATGTTCGACCTATCGGCGTAGGCGAATAACATGTGATGTTTGGTGTACAGAGTACCATTTCTTTTCACATTTGCCTCTCGTATGACCTTTTCCAGCAGGATGTTAAAAAGGTCACACGACAAACTACCACCTTGTCTGAATCCTCGTTCGGTATTAAAGGGCTCAGAGAGGTTCCTTCCGTCTTTTTCTGCAGATCTTGTGCCTGTTAAAGCTATCTTGCATAGGCGAATTAATTTTGCAGGAATGCCAAACGCAGACATGGCTTTAAACACCTCTGAACGGATAGGGCTGTCGAATGAGGCTTTATAGTCGAAAAAATGGGTGGTATGTGTCGATGTGTTTTTCGTGGGTCTTTTCCAGGATTTGGCGCAGAGTGAAAATCTGGTCAATGGTGGATTTGCCAGGTCTGAAGCCGCATTGGTATGGTCCGATGATGTCATTGACCATTGTTTTCAATCGTTCACACAGCACACTGGATAGCACTTTATATGTGATGGGAAGGAGACTTATTCCTCTATAGTTGGCATATATCGTATTGTCTCCTTTTTGTGCACGGGACTCAGGATGTTGAGGTTCCAATCAATGGACATGCATTCTTCTAGCCAAATTGTACAAATCAGCTGGTGTATGCTCCTGACCAGCATCTGACTACCAGTCTTCAATAGTTCGACTTGTAACCCATCGGCACCTGCTGCTTTATTATTCTTCAGCCGATTGATTGCTATTCTGACTTCATCTTGGCTAGGTGGTATACGCTCAATACCGTCATCTATTATTGGTTCTGGGGTATCCACTTCACTGTCACAAAATGCTCCTTCCAGATTCTCAGCACGCTGTCTGTATCTGTCACCAGGTTTCCTTCTTTATCTCTACAGGAGGATGTGCCTGCACCAAAGCCTTCGGTTTGGTGTTTTATCCGTTGGTAGAATTTTCGGACATTCTGACTCCTGTACATCTCGATTTACTCACGCTCACGTTTTCCTAGCTCTTTCTTCTTTTTTTCTGAAAATACGTTTCTCCCATCTCCTTTTCTCCCGATAGTTCTCCATCGCATTACGTGTTGCTACTGTCCGCAGAGTTGTCCTATACGCTGCGTTTTTCATATCAATAGCATTACGACACTCCTGATCGTACCACGGATTTCTTGATGGTGGTCTTTGGTACCCAAGTGTTGCTTTTGCTGCAGTTTGTAGGGAGTGGGCAATTCTCTGCCATTGTGCTTCTATATTATTATAGGGAGAAGAATGGGGCCAAAGATATTTTCCCTTCCGATTTTTGCATTTAAATCTCCTAGGAGAATTTTAATGTCATGGCCAGGGCAAGGATCATATGCTGTTTCTAGGCGCTCGTGAAATATGTCTTTGGTCTGTTCATCTTTATCTTCGGTCGGAGCATGCGCGCAAATGAGACAATTCGTTCATCTACTGGAGTGAATCTGGAGACGAGGTCTTTTATTCTCCTATTAACTATAAATCCGCAGCCAAATTCATGTCTCGGCAGCCATAATACGGGGCGTAATCATCTGATTTACTTACGCCAGTCCCTTTCCATCGCAGTTCCTGTAAGGCAATAATATCGGCTTTGTACTTCTTGAATACATCCGCCAAAGCAAACACTGCTCCTGTTCTGTGCAACGTGCGCACATTCCAAGTGCAGATTCGCAGATTGTGATCCTTTATACGTTTGCGGGGGTCGTCAATATTTATGATACGAATTGGATGAAATTTGGCATACGTCACTTATTTGGCCCAAGGACGAACCCTATTGAAATTGGGAAAAATCGGTTCAGATTTAGATATAGCTCCCATATATAATTTCGTCCGATTTAATGTAAATGGTGCACAAAAGTAACTATATATTTTTCGATTTGCACGAAATTTGGTACAGCGCAATGAATTAGGTCTAGAATAATGTGTGTTAAGTTTCATAAAAATAGGTCCAGATTTAGATATGGCTTCTATATCTGACCAAATGAAAAAATTAGTATCGGTTGCAGAATGACATGTTTATGGATCCAATTTTATTTTACTGGTCCTTTAAAAATGCGACAAGAGTGGGCAACTAACCCGACACCTCAACCCATTTTTTTATAGTTCTTGTGGGTGAACTCGCGGCACATATTAGCTCACTATTTCATCGGGTGATGAAAATATCTCCCCAGGTGGCACACTCGTCCCTTTAAACATATTTGTATGCTCTATATCACTCCATTATTTTATCCTCCATCCATTATTTCATTTTATCCTTCGAAATTACTCCTCTAAGACCAATTCAATATCAATTTGCAAAAACATAACGGTCCACTCGTTCATTTATTATATCTCAGTTTTGTATTCATAAATTCAATCCTATTATGAATAATAAACGTATTTGTCCGTATTATGGTTTTTGTTGTAGCTCTTATGCTATTGTTTATATTATTGTATTTATTTAATATAGTCAATAATATAGATATGGTATCGGAAATGAACACATAAACATATACACACATCGAACATACCTATGCGGTTGATTATACCATATAATAACCTGTATCTGTGTGTGTGCGTGGTATTTATGCATTAATTATCATTTAAAATAAGCTTATGTCGCCTACAAATACACACACAGACACACACACCCGCAAAAAACAACAACAGCAACTGTTATCCAGTTATTAAATCACATAATTGTTCACACGCACACACACACACACAACTGCAACCACATCCACTACGTTGTAGTCTCATAAGTGTAAACAATGTTAAATATACCTCGAACATAATGAACTGACTGCCGGACTAAACTGCCATGCTGTCTGTCGGTAGTTGCTGGTAATGGTCGGTGGTGTGGCTGAAAAAAGGACAAACAGCGAGCGCCATTTATTAATGTACTCCAGAGAGGTATGCAACGTATGCGAATGTGCGGATGTGTTGAGGGAGTTCCTCCATGGCAAACAAATGCCACTGTAAGCGAAAACAATTGTAAATGACCGCACAGATTGACCGCATAACAATCCGCAAGGGTCACATACAAACACACACACACACACTCTGTAATACAGAGGGTATTAGTGAGTGTGTATGTGTATTGAATGTTTGCCCTCACTTCTGTTTCCTCTTGGAAATTCCAATGTTATGAAAATTCCATAATGCCATCATAGACACCTAGAGCGACACCCACACAGCCATAGCAGTTGAGTTTACAATTATGTTGTTTGTGGGTTTGTTAAACACATCTAATTGGTGGTTTGTGCACAGTGTATTTGTGGTAGCGATATAAGTTTCATGGGGAGTACATTTTTTTTGGAGTTCTAAACACACCGAAAGGGTATACAGTGGTACTAAGGGGTATTTAAGGTATCTTCAAAATATGTTTAAACCAGTGAGCGGACGGGGCCGACCATATGATACCCTACACAACTTCCGCGAAAATTTAACTTTGTGTGGTTCTATATTCTGATCTTGAGCAATATTTTCACTCTATTGACCTTCAATTGAAAGCCGAACATAAGAACATAACACACGTATGTTCTTATGTTCGGCTATCAATTGTGGCCTATAGATCGACTCGAAAAACACAAAAAAATAAGTTTTCGTCCACTTCATCAGTATTATTTTCGGATCATCACCGAAAATTATAGGTGTTGTCCTTGACCATAACTGGAACTTCATGGAACATTTCAAAGCGATCAGTGCTATATTCCGCCCTCTAATGTGGTAATGGGTTACTAAATAATATATGAATACGTAATCGCCTGAAAATATTTAAGTGTAACTCCCTCATCCGAGTACATACTACAATATAACTGGTATCAATTTAAAGGTCAACCACTCCTCTCAGATATGCTATCAACTTCTCGGGTCTTTGTTCTTCAGGGGTAAATATATACACTATAGAATACAAATTTTGTCATTTTTCACACAAGTCAGGGTACATTTGACCCGCTAAATATTGACCGATCTTTATCAAAACAGGCAGTCTTATTCTTTGGCCCGACCCCCTTCTCTGGAGCGACCAGAAAAACCGACAAAACTAAAGTTTTTGGTCCATTTCATCCCCTTAATATTAAACGATCTTTACCAAAAACAATAGGGGTCTTCATTGGTCAGAACCCATCCAACATGCAAAATTTCATGAAGATTGGTCCATAACTTTTTGGGCTGCACAAAGCTATAATACCCTGACAACATAGTTGTGTAGGGTATAAAAATCTAATCTATTTAGTTATGGTACCTTAAAATATTTTTCAAAAATCCAAACGTATTTAGGGTACCTTAAATATATATCTACAAATTCCAAGTCAGTTGAATGGAGCCTATAAAAAAATTTTATACAAGTGAAAAAAGCGTTAAGTTTGGCGGGCCGAACTTTCGATACCCTCCACCATATGGGGATTTTTCCTAAAATCTGAAACCCCAAATCGTGGACTTATACTGATAACGTATGGTAGAATATAAAATCCTCAAACTACTGCAATTTAGATTGCAATGTTATATAAGGATATGCCTAAAGGGGGACCAATATTGATTACATAGTGTAGGAATTAGCGAATATTTGGGGTTATCCTTATATGAGGGCTATGTCTAATTAAAAACCGATATATGTCAATTTCGAACCCAATATTTTAGTTATGTATCTCAATTCTTCCTTTTAGGAGGTATCCGCCTAAATATCTGCCGATATACATGAAATACAAATTTCAGAAATTTTTATGGATATTTTTCCAACTCCACAGGTTTTATTTCGGGAGGTTGGGTGGAAGCTGCTGGTTCAATAGGACTACCCCTAAAAAGGGGCGAATATAAATACTTATTAGGAGGGAGGTTTGTTACCATATACGACTACAAAAAACCAAATTACAAAGAATTTGTGTGAAAAACGCGTTCAAGAACCCAAAAATACCGAAAATTTTGGGGTACACTTATATGGGGGCTATACGGAAAAATGGACCCATATTTATGATTTTTAGTAGGGAGACTTGCTATCCAATAAGAACTTAAAGTACCAATTTTCAGCGAATTTGGTTGAAAAACGTGCTCAAGAACTTTAAAGTACCGAAAATTTGAGGGTATTCTTATATGGGGGCTACCCGAAAAAATTTATCTTTATTTATACTCAAAGAACTCAAAGTACTAAATTACAGCCTATTCGGACGAAAAATGCAAAAATTGAAAATTGGGGGTACCATTATATGGGGGCTACCAGAAAAATTGGACCTATATTTATAATTTTTAGTTGAGATATTTTGAGAAATGGTCTTTCAAATTAGAAAAACTGCGCAAAAGACCGACTGGAAATATTTTCTAAGCTCGGCTCATGGAACGAAAGTTCTATCACAAGCCAGCTAAGTAAGTAAGTTGAGATATTTGGTACCCAATAAGAACCTAATGTACCAGATTTCAACGTATTCGGTTGGTTGAAAAATTGCGCTCAAGAACCCCAAAATACCGAAAAAAGGGGGGGGAACCTTTTATGAAAGCTATGTGTAAAAGTGGACCGATATAGACCGTCTTCGAACTTAACCTGCCTGCAGACAAAAAAAGAATCTATACAAAATTTTGGCGAACTAACTCAATTCGTTTAGAGGCTGGTAATTACAACAGACGGGCAGACAGACGGACATGGCTAAAAACTGATCAAGAATATATATACTTTATACGTTCGGAAATGATTACTTCGATAAATTACAAACGGAAAAACAAAATTAATACCTTGGTATAAAAAATTAATTTTTAAATATCTTTAAACTTCGAAGTTTATTTAGGATAGCTTGAAAATACGTCTTGTCCGCGCTCAATTATACAAATTAGAAAAACCCATAGAAAAAATGTTGAGGATTCCACGATAAGCACATATTTATTAAAACACATCTCAAGGACTTCGAATAATTCTTTTAATAATTTTCATGCTACAATATTGACACTGAAGGATACTCACAACTACACTCGTCGTGTTATTATTTAAAAAGAAAGATATATATTTCTGATTACTATTATTATAAATATATTTTTGAAGAAAGAGACTACCATTCCACTGTTTGTGGTATTAGCAACTTTACGATTATAGCCAAAGGTATTGCAGGTCACCAAAACGTATGTGTAATAATAATAATAATATGATAATCATATTACGTATGCGACCTAATATGAAAATATTATTTGTTTTTATAGATATTTATATTTATACATAGGGATGCCCATAGAAAAATATCATGAATTTCACGAACGTACCAAAGAGTGTCCTTAACCTTAAAAATTAGGCTTATTTAAGAACTTTTAAAATTCTTTAAAAAAAATCCACACCTTGTTAAGAAATCTTAAAATGTATTAAAAAATCAGTTTCATATAGGAAACTTTTAAAATATTGTTGCCACGCCTATCGTAGCAACCGCAATAAAAATAAAACAAACGGTGAACGGAGTAGTATAGTCGGACGGGACCTACTCTAGGATACCCTCTAGGATACCACGAAAATCTAATTTTCTCCGGTTCTATATTCTGGCCCGGCAATATTTCGAGATATTTGCACACTCTAACCCTGGCTTTTTTTCTAAATCTTGTTTTCCCGAAGCGAATATATACGCCATAAAATAAAAAAAAATTGTCACTTTTGGTTTCGGTTGATTTGACCCTCGGAATATTGGCCGATCATCACGTAAACAATGTTTTAATCATTTGGTCAGATACCCTTCACAGTGCCCTCTTGACTAACCTATATTGGAATGTATAGTGTTTACAAATTATGATCATATGGTCATACTTGTTTAGATCGACACAGCTAGATGACATATGACGATCGGTATACTAAAATTGGGATTTTTTAAAAATATGTTTAATATACCTTCAATGAGCGGAAATCGTATATAAGGCGTGGATTTTAAAGAATATATTTCAATGCCTCATATAATTTTTAAAGAATACATTTTCAAGTGCTCATATAAAGTAGAAAAATATTATGAAATGTGCAGAGAAACCAGTCCATAAAATAAGAAGAGTTCGGTAGTGACGTTTTGAAACTCAAGAAGTTTTTATCAAAAACCCACACCCAAATCGAATCCAGGGTAACGTTGCGGAAGGAAACAACGGTAGGCAATATCTAAGGAATCTAAGATTGATAGATGAATTTTAGGTTCCTTACCATTCCCAAAAGAGAAGAACTATATATCGCCATAATGAGATATACTCCAATATCGATGGAGCCTTCAACAATGTCGGTACGAAATCGACTCAGAAAGTTATTCTTTGAATATGCTTAAAGGTAACTAGTAACTTTTTAAACATATATTTGTAAAAATTTCAGGTCCAATCACACGAAAAGAGCTTTCCGTTGCTAAGCCATCCGAAACGAAGACTGCATACGAATCTCCCCAAAAAGGCTAATAGGACTTTAGAGTAGAAAGAGGTCACAGCAACAATAGCAATGAGGCGCCATATTAACTCAAGGCAGCCAGAAGATACTACAGCGAAGTGCTCTGCTACGCAGTGATGCACGACAACCTTAAAACTTTTGAGACTCTATTGTATATGTGTCCAATGTTATTCATATAAAATATGAAGCAGCTGGAATTAATAATAAATCGCACAAAATATCCCACACGCTACAATTGGATCCCTTTTGAGTCAATACGAATAACTGACACGCAAAACATGCTATTCAAGTCTGAAATGGCCATATAAGAGGACCTCCCCAATTCTCGATTTTAAATTTTCAAATATTCATTGGGCTGGTAAATGAATACCAATACATGTTAAGGTATGTAACTTTACACATATATAATTCAAGATTTTAAAGAAAAAAAAAAAAATAATTTCCAAATTTTGGTTGTTGTCCTTATGGCGGACATGATAACTCCTTCCTGGAATCCGGAAATTCTATCGGAATCCGGAAATTCCAAGGGTGTTACAAATAGTACATGTCTGGCTCTCATATGAACAAGGATTATTGGCTTCGCTCAAAAATTAACAAAATGGGGGAACTTTAATTTTTTTTTTTTTTTTTTTGAAATTTGCCTATTTTATTTCGATATCCTCCGCAGGTGAAATGCTTGCAACAGAGTCTTAGAACCAAACCCAAGACGCGGAACAAATTAGATAACTATTTTAATATATAATGTAATAATATTTCAGCACCCTATCTCAATTCCTTCTCTAGATCGTCTTGGAATTTTACACTAATCAAAAATATATACACTTTATAAGACTACCATATACGACTACAAAATACCAAATTGCAGCGAATTCGGTTGAAAAACGCGCTCAAGAACCCCAAAATACCGAAAATTGGGTGTACCCTTATATGTGGGCTACCCAAAAAATGGACCTATATTCATAATTTTTTATGGAGAGTTTTAGTACCCAATAAGAACCCAATGTACCAAATTTCAGTGAATTCGGTTGAAAAACGCGCGCAAGGACCCAAAAATACCGAAAATTGGGGGGTACCCTTATATGGGAGCTATGCCTAAACGTGGACCGATATATCACATCTTCGAAATTGACCTGTCTGCAGACAAAAGACAACCCTCTGCAGAATTTAAGCACCCTATCTCAATTCCTTCAGAAGATAGCGTGATTACAACAGACGGACGGACACGACTAGATCGTCTTAGAATTTCACCCTGATCAAGAATACAAATACTTTTTAGGGTCGGAAATGAATATTTCGATGAGTTACAAACGGAATGACAAATTTAATATACCCTCCATACTATGGTGGAGGGTATAAAAATGTTAACATAGTAGGGAAGTTTTATAATAATCTGTAGGAGTCTTCCAACAACATGCCTGACGAAAATATTAGGTTGTTCAAATTTTACAAGACTCCAAAATGTCTGAAAGGGATTTGGTCCAAAAAATGTGGGAGGTAAAACCAATATTCCGATGAGGTACATTTTTGCCTATTAATAATTCCTACAATTTTTGTTTTAAAATCCATGCCTAATAAAAAACATTTGAAAAAACCGATGCCTACTAATGAACCCCCAACAAATAGTTTCAAAAAATCGAGGCGAACATCTTCAAAAACACATCTATTTAAGATAACCTTTAAAATATATTTTTAAATGCAAATGTAATGGTCTCCTTCAAATTTAAAAAAAACCTTACCTATTGTAACAGTATTAATTCAATTTGCACGAAATTTGGCATGGCTTAAGTTTCGAGAAAATCGGTTCAGATAGAGATATAATTGTGCTCGATTTCACACAAGTGATGAACCCAAGTCCGTTCGATTAACATGCAATTTTTCAAAGATTTCAGAATTGTATGTATATACAGTGGTGGTCACAGAATTAAAACATTTACTGTGGTAAACATTTTTTTGACCAGCCCTCGATTCGTTTGAAGTATTTTTGAAAAATTTTTAATTCAGAACACTTGGATATACTGCATTTAAGAGATTTTGTGTGGAAAAAGAAAATTTGTGCATGCAAATTTTCCATAAATAACGGTTTTTATGAAAATACATCGACTTTGAAGTGGCCATATGATTAAAACATTCTGTGGGATTTTTTACTTTACTGCATTTTTTGAAAATATTTTTAGAAAAGCTATTTAATTTAGTTAAATTATGTAAACTAAGCACCGATAAAATCATTTACACATAAAAAATTTTGAAAAAAAATCTGTAAAATCTATCAAAATTGCCAACAATTTGTACAGTACACCTTACATTGAGAAAATCACGCTTATTAAAGAAAATAAAGGTCCGAATGCACCACAAATTGTTAGAATTAGTAGAAAACAATAAATAATTCTCAAAATAAATAAATAGTTGAAATAAAAACTCAAAAAATGGGATTTAACCTAAAGGAACGATGCAATTTTAATAGCCTTTACTGAAGAAGGCCGGAATATTTTTGCAGTATGTGAGAAAAAATCGATTGATATTGGTATTTATTATATCAAATCGACTGTTCGAGTAGTACAGAATAAATTTTATCAAAAAATATATCTGTCTGAACAGAACGAACAGAGATCAACGCCTAGGTTGACGAGTAAAAGTTTCTGGCACACAGCAGCATTTTTGATGTTCAACACAAGACTTCAAATATTTGTCAAACTGTACAATTTTTACTTCCATGATACTAAAATAGATTAAGTGGGAGTTATTCGATTCAAAAAATATTATTTTGGAAAAATATTGTCATGTTCAACAGATTTTAAGGGTCAGGAGTTGACCATCAAACATGCTGCTGTGTGCCTGAAACTTTTACTCGTCAACCTAGGCGTTGATCTCTGTTCGATCTGTTCAGACAGATATATTTTTTGATAAAATATATTCTGTACTACTCGAACAGTCGATTTGATATAATAAATACCAATATCAATCGATTTTTTCTCACATACTGCAAAAATATTCCGGCCTTCTTCAGTAAAGGCTATTGAAATTGCATCGTTCCTTTAGGTTAATTCCCATTTTTTGAGTTTTTATTTCAAATATTTATTTATTTTGAGAATTATTTATTGTTTTCTACTAATTGTAGCAATTTCTGGTGCATTCGGACCTTTATTTTCTTTAATAAGCGTGATTTTCTCAATGTAAGGTGTACTATATAAATTGTTGGCAATTTTGATAGATTTTACAGATTTTTTTTCAAAAATTTTTATCTGTAAATGATTTTATCGGTGCTTAGTTTACATAATTTAACTAAATTAAAGAGCTTTTCTAAAAATATTTTCAAAAAATGCAGTAAAGTAAAAAATTCCACACAATGTTTTAATTATATGGCCACTTCAAAGTCGATGTATTTTCATAAAAACCGTTATTTATGGAAAAATTGCATACAAAAATTTTCTATTTTCACACTAAATCTCTTAAGTGCAGTATATCGAAGTGTTCTGAATTAAAAAATTTTCAAAAATACTTCAAACGAATCGAGGGATGATCAAAAAATGTTTACCACAGTAAATGTTTTAATTCTGTGACCACCACTGTATGTTGTTTTAAATTAGTTCAAATATCTATTAAGTCATTTGAGCATACATATGAGCATCTCTTGTATTTACCAAAGTGGTGAAAGGTATCATATAGTCGGCCCAGCCCGACTTTACTACTTTCCTTCCTGGTTTTTAAATAAATCCCCACTTTCTCACAATTGCCACATTGTTTGTTTAAAAATCTCTACTTATTTTTGTTGATAACACCTTAATGAACCAGAACTACAATATTTGTAATAAAGTCATGCTTCTATACACTTTTTTGAACATTTAAGAGTTCATCGATAAATACATGTTTCCATTGTTTGCAATGATTTAATGCGATTATATTGAATTATAATTTCTATGTAATTACTGTTATTTGTAAAAAAACTAAACATACAAAAAGGTAATGTAATTGTTTTTGTACACAGAACAAAATTACAGATATTTAATTAACATAAACTGTCATAGGTCATAGGCTGGAAAGTCTCGGATATAAAGAGTTTTGAAAAAATGTCTTCCACTAAAAATTTGTATTTTATTGCATCTGAAAATATCAATCAGCCCCTTATATTTTATAATAATTTGTTTCAGACTTGTTCAATGTAAATTTATTGACGATGTGCTATCGAAAAAATATCGAAAACAAATTTTAATAATAGACTTGTATGGCAAACACAACCCAAGCAGGCTATAAAACAACAACAACACCAACGGCAACAACAATAACCGTCTGAAATGTGAATTAATAACACAAATTAACATTTTTGATAAATGGCACATACAGAGGGCTTAATTTATTCACCATATATTTTATATTCAATTGTTTGCAATTTTGTTGTTGTTGTTGTTGCTGTTTTGTTGTACTTTTTTCAACAACTTGGTGCTATTGTTCATTGTGAAAAATATACAACAACAACAACAAATGTGTATGGCAAAAAAAAAAAAAATAACAAAATAATTGTCAGTTCCATAGTAAACGGCGTGAATGACTGACTGCCTGCCTGCCTGGCTGGCTGCCTTTGTACTGGTAAATATCATTTCTATGCAAATTATTAACAACAATTTCTGACAGCTATAAATCATTATTAATTATTGCCATTTGTAAACTTCCCATTGTGATGGTGGTTGTTATTTCCTCCAACCAGACCCCTTCATCCCTATACATCCACGGTGTTTTTGTTTAACGTTCAATATGAAATATTTACTATTTTAATTGTTAATGGAAATTATAACAATAACAGCAACAACAACAAACTGCGATATAATAACCACGTCACAAAATAATTTCTAGTAAACTAAACTAGTAGTCAGAGGTGGCGGGAAATTATCGCTAGTAATTTGTTGTTATACCCTACACCATACCAAATAATAATCTAAAAATCCCAAAAATATTTTTTTCAAAAATCCACGATTTTTGGAAGTCCCTTTAAAAATATTTAAAATACATGCCTATTGGTAGTCCTTTAAAAATATTTAAAATCCACGCCTATTGGTAGTCCTTTAAAAATATTTAAAATCCATGCCTATTGGTAGTCCTTTAAAAATCCACGACAGCAACATCATTCTAGACTTAATTCAGTACCCTATACCAAAATCCGTGCAAATCGAAAGATATATAGGGACATTGGTGCACCAATTACATAAAATCGGATGAAAATATATATGGGAGCTATATCTAAATCTGAACAGATTGTCTCGAAACTTTGCACACATCATTCTAGGTTTAATTCAGTACGCTTTGCCAAAATTCGTGCGAATAACAAGATTCCCAGGGACCTTAGTGGACTATTTAGCTAAGATCGGGCGAAGATATATATGGGAGCTATATCAAAATCTGAACTTGGCAGACATCATTCTAGACCTTAGTCATTACGCTGTGCTAAATTTCGTACACATCAAAAGATGTCCAGGGACTTTAGTGGACTATTTACCTAAAATCGATAAAAACTGAACAAATTTTCACGAAACTTTTCACACATCATTCTAGAACTAATTCAGTACACTATGCAAAATTTCGTGCCAATCGAAAGATATATAGGGGCTTTGTTGCACCATTTACATAAAATCGGACAAAACTATATATGGGAGCTATATCTGAATCTGAACCGATTTTCAGGAAACTTGACACACATCATTCTAGACCTAATTCGTTACGCTGTACCAAATTTTGTGCAAATCGAAAGAGATGTAGGGACTTTTGTGCACCATTTACATAAAATCGGACGAAACTATATATGGGAACTATATCTAAATCTGAACCGATTTTCTCCAATTTCAATAGGGTTCGTCCTTGGGCCAAATAAGTGACATGTACCAAATTTCATCCAAATCGGATCATAAATGAGACCTGTACTTTGTTCACAAAAAATACATGGGCGGACGGGCATGCATAAATCGACTCAGAAAGTGATTCTATGCATATTCTCAAAAGGAATCATGTGTCTATCTCGTTTTCTTTTGCTGTTACAAGCATATGCACAAAGACATGTACTACAGTGTGGTGAAGTGTATAAAAATCAACGCCCTTTGGTGGTCCATTAAAAATTAATTTTAAACCAGTAAGGAAACTAGTAAAGTCGTACTGGAAGCTATGACTGCATCTGCATAAATTTCAACAAAACTTAATAAAAATCGGACAAACATTAGGAGTTTGGTGTACCATTTATGTAAATCGGAGCTATATTTAAATCTGAACGGATCTTCACGGAAAATAGCACACATCATTCTAGACTCAATTCAGTATGCTGTGCAAAATTCCGTGGAAATCGAAAGATAAATAGGGACTTTGGTGCACCATATGTCTGAACCGATTTTCATGAAACTTAGTACACATCATTCTAGAGTTAATGCAGTACGCTATGACAAATTTCGTACTAATCGAAAGATATAGGGTCTTTGGTGCACCATTTACATCAAATCGGAAATATATATGACAGCTATATCTAAATCGTTCGTCCTTGGGCCAAACAAATGAGGTGTACCAACGGACGGACCGACATGCATAAAACGACTCAGAAAGTGATTCTATGCATATTCTCAAAAGGAACCATGGGTCAATCTCGATTCCTTTGGCCTGTTACAAACATATGCACAAAGACATAATAGTGGTCATCAAATATTACTAATATTCATTAAAACCCTTGTAATTACTTGTCCAGATTCCCGAGTGTTGTGTTGTGATGTTCGGCTTTCAATTATGGCCTATAGACCGACTCGAAAAAAACACAAAAAATTACCTATAAAGTATATATATTCTTGATCAGCGTAAAATTCTATGACGATCTAAGCATGTCCGTCTGTCCGTCTGTCTGTTGTAATCACTCTAGCGTCTAAACTAATTGAGATAGAGCCCCAAAATTTTGCATAGAGTCGTCTTTTGTCTGCAGGCAGGTCAAGTTCGATGATGGGCTATATCGGTCCACGTTTAGGCATAGCTCCCATATAAGGGTACCTCCCATTTTTCGGTATTTTGAAGTTCTTAAGCGTGTTTTTCAACCGAATTCGCTGAAATTTGGTACATTGGGTTCTTATTGGGTACTAAATGCCTCCACAAAAAATTATTAGTGTAGGTCCACTTTTTCTGGTAGCCCCCATATAACGGTACCTCCTAATTTTCGGTATTTTGAGGTTCTTGAGCGCGTTTTTCAACCGAATTAGCTGAAATTTGGTACATTGGGTTCTTATTGGGTACCAAATATCCCTACTAAAAATTATATATATAGGTCCACTTTTTCTGGTAGCCCCCATATAAGAGTACCTCCCCATATCCAGTTTTTGGGGGGTTCTGACCGTATTTTTTCACCGAATTGGCTGAAATTCGGTACTTTGAGTTCTTATTGGGTAGCAAATCTTTGTACTAAAAATTATAAATATAAGTCAATTTTTTCGGGTAGCCCCCATATAAGGGTACCCCCCAATATTCGGTATTTTAGGGATCTTGAGCGCGGTTTTCAACCGAATTCGCTGAAATTTAGTACATGGGGTTCTTATTGGGTACCAAATTTCCCCTCTAAAAATTATAAATATAGGTCCACTTTTTCTGGTAGCCCCCATATAAGGGTACCTCCCAATTTCCAGTTTTTGGGGGGTTTTGACCGGATTTTTTCACCTAATTGACTGTAATTTAGTAATTTGAGTTCTTATTGGGTAGCAAATCTCTTCACAAAAAATTATAAATATAGGTCAATTTTTTCGGGTAGCCCCCATATAAGGCTACCCCCGATTTTCGATATTTTGAGGTTCTTGAGCGCGTTTTTCAACCGAATTCGCTGAAATTTGGTAATTTGTAGTCGTATATGGTAACAAATCTCCCCACCAAAAATTATTAATATTCACCGCTTTTTAGGGGTAGTCCCCATATAACCCCCTTTTTATATTAAAATTGTTTACTGATTTGTTCCGTGTGTTGCGGTTGGTTAGTCGTTACGGGGAATAGTCAATTTTTACCCTACAAAGACTATTTAGCCATCTGTTGTAAGCATTCCGCCTTCTAAAGATATTGTGATAAAAAAAACTCAAACATGATGATAATGAAATATATCGGCAGACATTTAGGCATATCCTCAATATCGTGATACCTCCTGAAGGAAAGAATTGAGATAAACAATTAAAATATTTGGTTCAAAATTGGCATATACCGGTCATTAATTAGGCATACCCCTCATATGATGATATCCCCAAATATTCACTATTTCCTACACTATGTAATCAATATTGGTCCCTCTTTAGGCATAGCCTCATATAACTTTGTAGTCTAAATTACAGTAGTTTGAGGATTTCATACTCTACAATGCGTTATAAATATCAGTCCACTTTTTGGATCATACAGATTTTAGGAAAAATCTCCATTAAAAATTGCCGAAGTTTGTATTTAATGTACATAATGGTTTACATAAATCGGTATTATCGGTATGTGCCCACTTCTTGGTATGTTCCCTATATTTTCATTGCATGTATCTGTCAGTATAACTATGGTGGAGCGTATCCAAAGTTCGGCCCGGCCGAACTTAACGCTTTTTCACTTGTTTTTTTTTTAATTTATACACTTCGAAGTGGGGCTGAGAATTAATCATATAAATTAAAACGAACACTTACATCAACACCGTTATGGCATTTCAATGTGGCAATTAACCGTTTGATAATATCAACGAAATGTTATTTATGATGTATTTTAATTGTCCCCCTAGCAAATTATAGAGTTCACTGTGACTATAATGCGGTTGGCGGGAAAATACGACAATCACGATAGACACAATTGACAAACAACCACACACACCAAGACAATTATTTTATTCGTCATCAGGGAACTGTCAATTGTATTTTCTTTGGAGGAAGAGGGTCGCTTTTTAAGTATTTTGGAGGCTCATTGAAATACCGGTTGTAGACCCAAGTGTTATTGAAGTAAATCCGTTGCAGGATTCAGGAGAAATATCGGGGTTGTTTGTCCTTACCGATGGGCCCGACATTTCCCTATTCGATCACAATTAATGTATTTCATCGCGTAATAAATCGTTCTCTCTGTATATCTGGTTCACAAATGCGGTCACCATGTTTTTTTAAACCAGATATTCGTGTAACATTTTGTTTTCTACCTTTTTATATTATTTTCATCTCTTATTTATGTGCTTTGTTTTCTTAAGTGTCCCTCTTAATTTCTTAATAAATTGTCATTTGATTAAATAAATGGCATAGTCTTTTGTAAATTACAATAACTTTAATTGTTTTAATTGTCACCGTCAGGTGGGGGCACCGGGGATACTGCATTTGGGGGGTTGACGTTTTTTTGTTGTGATTTATTAAACACATTGTGACAGCCAGACAAACTGAGACAACAGCCACAAACAAAAACAACAACAACATCAGTGTCGGTCAGACACGACAACAATTTGGATGGACATTGAATTGTTTATGCTGCGACTGCGACTGCCTGACTGGCTGAATGACAATTGTGCGCTTGAATAATTATTGTTTGTTGCTTTAACATTTACTGCAAAAAGGGAATGTCACGAACAGGCCAAATGACTTAAAGACAAACGTTAGCTACCAGCTATCACCTCTGCACAACACACCACCTGAACACCTGAGGCATTCCGTCTTTTTGTTTTCAATTATCTGGTGAATGGCCTTCTTAATGGAGTGTTTAGTAGCTGTAATCAAATAGTTAGTTTGAATTAAGGTAATTCCAACAAATTAATCAAATTGAAAGTTTTAGACGACCAAAAACAAATTTATTACTAATAAAAGTTTGACAGGTATGTGGGGGTTATTAATGTTGACCTAATTCGGAATTCTATTATAGCACGTAATTTTTGAATAAAATATGTCTCTCATATTGTGTTGTTTCGGAGACCCTTAAAATTATTAATTCATCGTTAGAAAAAAACAGACATTAACAACATATAAATTTTGACTATACCTTACCGATATATCTCTGCCGTTTGGATGAATGTGCTACAATGCAGTTAAAAATGGAAACCAGTTCATGGTTTCCCCCTTTGTTGACGTGTATCCTAAGAACATACAAAGTAAGGACCAAAGGTGGCTATGTGATACGTTATTTTTTAGAATTTTCTACAAATATTTTATGACAATATTAACCCTTTGAGGTTCATTGTTGCCCACAGGCAACAAAATGTTCTAGAGCTTATATCTAATACGCGGCAAGTAAATATATAATTATACCCTTCACCACACTGTGGTACAGGGTATTATGTCTTTGTGCATATGTTTGTAACAGGCAAAAGGAAACGAGATAGACACATGGCTTCATTTGAGAATGTGCATACAAACACTTTCTAAGTTGTAACCAAAGTACAAGTCGCAGGTCACTTATTAGGCCCAAGGACGAACCCTATTGAAATTGGGAAAACTCGGTTCAGATTTAGATATAACTCCCATATATATTTTCGACCGATTTTAGGTAAATAGTGCACCAAAGTCGCTATATATCCTTCGATTTGCACGAAATTTGGCACAGCGTACTGAATAAGGTCTTGAACGATGTGTGTAAAATTTCGTGAAAATCCGTTCAGATTTAGATATAGCTCCCATATATATTTTCGTCTGATAGTGCACCAAAGTCCCTATATTTTCTTCGATTTGCACGAAATTTGGCATAGCGTACTGAATTAAGTCTAGAACAATGTGTGTTAAATATCGTGAACATCGGTTCAGATTTAGATATAGCTCCCATATATATTTTCGTCCGATTTAATGTAAATTGTGCACCAAAGTCCCTATATAACCTTCGATTTGCACGAAATTTGGCATAGCGTACTGAATTAAGTCTAGAACGATGTGTGTAAAATTTCGTGGAAATCGGTTTAGATTTAGATATAGCTCCCATATATATTTTAGTCTGATTTTATGTAAATAGTGGACCACAGTATAATATAACCTTCGATTTGCACGAAATTTGGCATAGCGTACTGAATTGTGCTAAGAATGATGTGTATTAAGTTTCGTGAAAATCGGTTCAGGTGTAGATATAGCTCCCATATATATCTTCGTCCGATTTTTTATAAATAGTGCACCAAAGTCCCTATGTATCCTTGAATTTGCACGAAATTTGTCATAGCGTACTAAATTGTGTCGAGAATGATGTGTAGTAAGTTTTAGATCGGTTCAGATTTCTATGTAGATCCCACATATTCATATATATTCCTCCGTTTTTACATAAATGTAGCTCCAAACTCCTAATGTTTGTCCGATTAACACGAAATTTTGAACAATGTATCAAATTGGGACTTGAATGACGTTATTGCGTTTTGTTGAAATTGGTTCAGATTCAGCCATAGCTTCCATATGTATTTCGAACGGGTGTCTGATTGAAATACAATTTTTATTGGTTTTCATAAGTTTGTCCCATGGTACGCAGACGACTCTAAATCTGCCCGAATGAAATTAAATTTATCATAGGTATAACATACATCGAGGGAACATTGACATGCAAATGTAAGGATACATATGCGCAATATACCCAAAGTGGTGAAGGGTATCATGTAGTCGGCCCAGTCCGATTTTACTACTTTTCTTACTGGTTTTGGATTATTTCATGTTAAGAGCTGATTATGGACGACACATATCAAAAGAAAAATCTAAAAAAAATCAAATTTTTGGTCAAGATGAGTGCAAAAATATGTACAGTACCAAATTGAGTATACAGTCCAAAATATTTAAATCGCTTTGTATTCGAAATGTACGAATTGTAGCCTCTGAATTGTTGTTGAGACTTGTAAAAAAGAACCTGAAGAATAATTAAAAGTAATTTTTTCGTCGATATTGCATTTGCCTTTTGTTGATATTGGACTTTTATTTTTCGGAAAGAAGGTACTGTATCTCCCGAATGCAAGGATGTAGCGACGTCAATTTTTGCTCATATTCTATTTAGGATAGTTGCATTAAATCTGTGCCCAGAAAATAGTTCTATTGACACGGGTAAAAATTCGGCTATATTATTAGGCTATGGTGTACTCTTTACTTACAATCGGACGAAAATACATATATATGGAAGCTATATTCAATTCTAAAACGATTTTAACAAAACTTGACAAAAGTTATGTTATAGTAACCAATCGGTCTAACTTTGGGTATTTGATGCGTTATTTGTTTAAAATCAGGTGAAACTATATATCAGAGCTACATCTAAATCTGAATCGATTTCAAAAAAAAAAAAAAAAAAACATCACACACGTAGTGTTATGGTAATTTCAGTACGTTGTGCAAACTTTTGTCAATTGACCTAACTTGGGTCTTTGGTGCACCATTTACTTAAAATCGGACGAAAATATATATATGGTAACTATATCAAAATCTGAATCGATTTAAATAGAACTTGACACAGGTTATGTTATAGTATAGTTGTGTAAATTTGTTGCCAATCGATCCAACGTTGGGTCTTTGGTGCAGCATTTATCTAAAATCGGACGAAACTATATATGGGAGCTGTAACTAAATCTGAACCGATTTCAACGAAACTTGACACACGTTATGTTGTAATAACTTCAGTACGTTGTACAAAATTTTATGTTCAAATCTGAACCGGTTTCAACAAAACTTGACGTTATGTTAGACTAACTTCAGTATGTTGTGCAAAATTTTGCGGCAATCGGTCATACTTTGGGTCCTTGGTGCACCATTTATCCAAAATCGGAAGAAACTATACATGGGAGCTATATCTAAATCTGAACCGATTTCAAGGAAAATTGACACACGTTATGTTATAGTAACTTCAGTACGTCGTACACAATTTTGGGTCTTTGGTGCGTCATTTACTTAAAATCGAACGATAATCTATATACGGGAGCTTTATGTATTCCCAATTTCAATTTCGCCCTAAGACCAAACAAATGAGTTGTCTTAAATATTATCTGATTCGGATCATAGATGCAACCTTGTACCTTTTTATACCCTTCACCACACTGTGGTACAGGGTATTATGTCTTTGTGCATATGTTTGTAACAGACAAAAGGAAACGAGATAGACACATGGTTCCGTTTTGAGAATATGCATAGAATCACTTTTTAAGTCGATTTAGGTCTAGAATGATGTCTGCCAAGTTTCATGAAAATCGGTCCAGATTTAGATATAGCTCCCATATATAGTTTCGTCCGATTTCATGTATATGGTGCCCCAAAGTCCCTATATATCTTTCGATTTGTACGAAATTTGGTACAGCCTAATCATTTAGGTCTAGAATGATGTCTGTCAAGTTTCGTGAAAATCGGTCCAGATTTAGATATAGCTCCCATATATAGTTTCGTCCGATTTCATGTAAATGGTGCCCCAAAGTCCCTATATATCTTTTGATTTGCACGAAATTCGGCACAACGTACTGAACTAAGCCTAGATTGATGTCTGCCAAGTTTCGAGAAAATCGGTTCAGATTTAGATATAGCTCCCATATATAGTTTCGTCCCATTTCATGTAAATGGTGCCCCAAAGTCCCTATATATCTTTCGATTTGCACGAAATTTGGCATAACGTACTGAATTGAGCCTAGAGTGATGTCTGCCAAGTTTCGAGAAAATCGGTCCAGATTTAGATATAGCTCCCATATATAGTTTCGTCCGATTTCATGTATATGGTGCCCCAAAGTCTCTATATATCCTTCGATTTGCAGGAAATTTGGCATAACGTACTGAATTGAGCCTAGAGTGATGTCTGCCAAGTTTCGAGAAAATCGGTCCAGATTTAGCTCCCATATATAGTTTCGTCCGATTTCATGTATATGGTGCCCCAAAGTCCCTATATATCCTTCGATTTGCACGAAATTTGGCATAACGTACTTAATTGAGCCTAGAATGATGTCTGCCAAGTTTCGTGAAAATCGGTCCAGAGTTAGATATAGCTCCCTTTTATTATAGATTGATTTTAAGTAATTGACGTACTAAGGAACCAATAGGAACAAAACTTTCTGAAATTAGTATAACCTAACCTGTGACAAGTTTGTTTGAAATCGCTCAATATTTGGATAGAGCTTCCATATATATTTTCGCCCGATTTCAAGTAAATTGGGCATCAAACTCCTCATGTTAGTCAGATTGACATCAAATTTTGCACAACTTACAAAATCGAGCAAAGAATTACGTAGTTGCGTTTTCTAGAAGTGCAGACATAGCCCAACGGATGACCTATTTATACTTGTTTGAAGTCGTGACATACTTTATGGATAGATCTAGGTAGATTCACATTTAGATAAATATCACATTTTTTTTCATCCAATTTTATGTTATAGTCCTGTTTAATATACCCATAGTGGTGAAGGGTATCATATAGTCGGCCCCGTCCGACTTTACTACTTTCCTTACTGGTTTTTAAGAATGTATCAAATTGGGACTTGAATGACGTTATTGCGTTTTGTAGAAATTGGTTCAGATTCAGCCGTAGCTTCCATATGTATTTCGAACGGGTGTCTGATTGAAATACAATTTTTATCAGTACAGAATAGCGTGTATAAATTTTGCTATAAAACGTTTTCCATAAGTTTGTCCCATGGTACGCAGACGACTCTAAATCTGCCCGAATGAAATTAAATTTATCATAGGTATAACATACATGCGTATGTTCCTTCGAGGGAACATTGACATGCAAATATAAGGATACATATGCGCAATATACCCAAAGTGGTGAAGGGTATCATGTAGTCGGCCCAGTCCGATTTTACTACTTTTCTTACTGGTTTTTGGATTACATATGTTAAGAGCTGATTATGGACGACACATATCAAAAGAAAAATCTAAAAAAATCAAATTTTTGGTCAAGATGAGTGCAAAAATATGTACAGTACCAAATTGTGTATACAGTCCAAAATATTTAAATCGCTTTGTATTCGAAATGTACGAATTGTAGCCTCTGAATTGTTGTTGAGACTTGTAAAAAAGAACCTGAAGAATAATTAAAAGTAATTTTTTCGTCGATATTGCATTTGCCTTTTGTTGATATTGAACTTTTATTTTTCGGAAAGAAGGTACTGTATCTCCCGAATGCAAGGATGTAGCGACGTGAATTTTTGCTCATATTCTATTTAGGATAGTTGCATTAAATCTGTCCCCAGAAAATAGTTCTATTGACACGGGTAAAAATTCAGCTATAATATTAGGCTATGGTGCACTCTTTACTTACAATCGGACGAAAATACATATATATGGAAGCTATATTCAATTCTGAAACGATTTTAACAAAACTTGACAAACCTTATGTTATAGTAACATCAGTACGTTGTACAAAATATTATGCCAATCGGTCTAACTTTGGGTATTTGATGCGTTATTTGTTTAAAAGCAGGTGAAACTATATATCAGAGCTACATCTAAATCTGAATCGATTTCAAAAAAAAAAAACTTCACGCACGTAGTGTTATGGTAATTTCAGTACGTTGTGCAAGATTTTGTCAATCGGCCTAACTTGGGCCTTTGCTGCACCATTTACTTAAAATCGGACGAAAATATATATGGTAGCTATATAAAAATCTGAATCGATTTAAACAGAACATGACACACGTTATGTTATAGTATAGTTGTGCAAAATTTTTTGCCAATCGGTCCAACTTTGGGTCTTTGGTGTACCACTTATCTAAAATCGGACGAAACTATATATGGGAGCTGTAACTAAATCTGAACCGATTTCAACGAAACTTGACACGCGTTATGTTATAGTAACTTCAGTACGTTGTACAACATTTTATGTTCAAATCTGAAACGGTTTCAACAAAACTTGACGTTATGTTAGACTAACTTCAGTATGTTGTGCAAAATTTTGCGGCAATCGGTCATACTTTGGGTACTTGGTGCACCATTTATCCAAAATCGGAAGAAACTATACATGGGAGCTATATCTAAATCTGAACCGATTTCAAGGAAAATTGACACACGTTATGTTATAGTAACTTCAGTACGTCGTACACAATTTTGGGTCTTTGGTGCGTCATTTACTTAAAATCGAACGATAATCTATATACGGGAGCTTTATGTATTCCCAATTTCAATTTCGCCCTAAGACCAAACAAATGAGTTGTCTTAAATATTATCTGATTCGGATCATAGATGCAACCTTGTACCTTTTTATACCCTTCACCACACTGTGGTACAGGGTATTATGTCTTTGTGCATATGTTTGTAACAGACAAAAGGAAACGAGATAGACACATGGTTCCGTTTTGAGAATATGCATAGAATCACTTTTTAAGTCGATTTAGGTCTAGAATGATGTCTGCCAAGTTTCATGAAAATCGGTCCAGATTTAGATATAGCCCCCATATATAGTTTCGTCCGATTTCATGTAAATGGTGCCCCAAAGTCCCTATATATCTTTTGATTTGCACGAAATTCTGCACAACGTACTGAACTAAGCCTAGATTGATGTCTGCCAAGCTTCGAGAAAATCGGTCCAGATTTAGATATAGCTCCCATATATAGTTTCGTCCGATTTCATGTAAATGGTGCCCCAAAGTCCCTATATATCTTTCGATTTGCACGAAATTTGGCATAACTTACTGAATTGAGCCTAGAGTGATGTCTGCCAAGTTTCGAGAAAATCGGTCCAGATTTAGCTCCCATATATAGTTTCGTCCGATTTCATGTATATGGTGCCCCAAAGTCCCTATATATCTTTCGATTTGTACGAAATTTGGTACAGCCTAATCATTTAGGTCTAGAATGATGTCTGTCAAGTTTCGTGAAAATCGGTCCAGATTTAGATATAGCTCCCATATATAGTTTCGTCCCATTTCATGTAAATGGTGCCCCAAAGTCCCTATATATCTTTCGATTTGCACGAAATTTGGTACAGCCTAATCATTTAGGCCTAGAATGATGTCTGCCAAGTTTCGTGAAAATCGGTCCAGATTTAGATATAGCTCCCATATTTTCGATTCGATTTCATGTAAATGGTCCACCAAAGTCCATAAATATCTTTCGATTTGCACGAATTTTGGCATAACGTACTGAATTGAGTCTAGAATGATGTCTGCCAAGTTTCGTGAAAATAGGTCAAGATTTAGATATAGCTCCCATATATAGTTTCGTCCGATTTCATGTAAATGGTGCACCAAAGTCCCTATATATCCTTTGATTTGCAGGAAATTTGGCATAACGTACTGAATTGAGCCTAGAGTGATGTCTGCCAAGTTTCGAGAAAATCGGTCCAGATTTAGATATAGCTCCAATATATAGTTTCGTCCGATTTCATGTATATGGTGCCCCAAAGTCCCTATATATCCTTCGATTTGCAGGAAATTTGGCATAACGTACTGAAGTGAGCCTAGAGTGATGTCTGCCAAGTTTCGAGAAAATCGGTCCAGATTTCTAAATAGCTCCCACATATATAGCTCACATATTTTAAGTAATTGACGCAACAAGGAACCAATAGGAACAAAACGTTCTGAAATTAGTATAACCTAACCTGTGACAAGTTTGCTTGAAATCGCTTAATATTTGGATAGAGCTTCCATATATATTTTCGCCCGATTTCAAATAAATTGGACATCAAACTCCTCATGTTAGTCAGATTGACATCAAATTTTTCACAACGTACAAAATTGACCATAGAACTACGTAGTTGCGTTTTCTAAAAGTGCAGACATAGCCCAACGTATGACCTATTTATATTTGTTTGAAGTCGATTTACATACTTTATGGATATATCCAGGTAGATTCACATTATCACATATATTATTTCATCCAATTTCATGTTAATAGTCCTGTTTAATATACCCATAGTGGTGAAGGGTATCATATAGTCGGCCCCGTCCGACTTTACTACTTTGGCCTACTTCATCCCCTAAATATTAGCCAATCATTAGGAAAAACAATAGCGATCTTTTGTGGCCATAAACATGACGATTGGTCCATAACTCTTACCTGTACTGTGCTTACAAATTATAATGGACAGACGGGTGGACACACATGCCTAGATCGACTCACCTAGTCGATATATGATAGAAGAATGGTGATAAGTAGAATAAAAGGCGGGTGTAATAGTAAACAATTTAAATAGTAAACAATTTAAAACTCGTTTCAGGCGAAATCAGAATAAACTTACAGACACTCAGGATGGGCTAGGACCAATACGTGGACCAATATTGACAATTCGGTTCAATTCCAGATTCCTGTGTTCATTTGTACCCAGAACCAGCAGTCATTTTCAAAATTCGTTTATTGAGGCATTTGCAATATTTTTAGATGCATCTTCACATCCTCCTTTGTTAATACACTGCCGCATACGTTTCCTTTCCTTCTACCCTCTCTATTTATATTTCCCTATTTACAATCAATTATCGCTCTCCATCTGGCATTCATGTCACATATGCACCCCGCACCATATAAACCCACAATTAAAAAAATATTTTTACACATTTTCATAAAAATATTTCACATTAAAAATAGGCAAATAATTGAAAATTGGTCATTATTTCGTGGTTTACGATGGCATGCAAATTAGCACAGGTTCTGCTGTGCTACGTAGCTCGGCTCCAAAACAGCCTGGTCGGCATATTACTCTTAAATATTTATATTTTCGTTGTGGCTGCTGTTGATGTTGTTTTTGTTGCCCACAAATTTTGTAATGAAATTTACAACCAATTTTACTGAGAATAAACATTCCAAATTTGTGCGAAATAAAAATAACAACAACAGCAACAAACAGAAAAACAAATCAAATAATTTATAATGGTCATGAAAGAGTTGAAGAAAAACCGCACCGAAATATAAACCAACAGCAAATTGAAATGAAATGAGATCCAGACCAGAGAAAAATGTGTTGGGGGGGAAATTAGGAAAACTAAAAGCGCAAATAGTATATGCCGCCGAATATCAACAACATTACCACTACATGTAGCCACAAGAAATAATTTTTTGTTTTGTGAAATTTAAACAATTGAAATTAGTGGTCATGGTGTAGCTGCGAGGGTAGATAAATCATTCGAGAACTAGTTCAAATTTTTTTTAGTTACATGGAAGGTACTACAGTTTCTATGACACATCATCGGTTGATTGAATACTGCAAAAACTCATTAAAGAGAAATATAGAATTTGATCAAACCAAGGAAATATGCGATAACATTATTATGCATGAAACTTTAATTAATAATGATTGCAATGGCAAAAGATGGAACATCCAGGCCACACTATGTGGTGTTCTCACTTCTGCTTCGTTTCTACGAAATTCTTAAGGCTTTTTTTCTACGGCTTTTTTTAAGGAATTGACATTTTAGGAAAGTGTTACATCGAATAATTATCCCTAGATTCAGTTTCAGTTATAAGAAGTAAACAATGATTTGATCTTATTATGGAAATCACATGATTAGCTACATACCACTCTACCTCGATATCGATAACATGGAATTCTTATCCTGTGGGAATTTTCAGTTCACTACCAGGCGAGACTCTATGCGGCGAAGATGGGAAAGACAAAGATGATCATACCAATCTGATATAATCCCTTAAACCTGGGGTATCAGAACAGTGCGGACGTTGTATAGAATAGAGTAAAGTGGTCGTAGATCTGCCCACAAATCACGCACTACCTTCATCCTGTGATCTGGCACCTCTATCTGTTGGAGATGAAGCATGCAGCCAACAGACAAAAAGTGGAACTGAGCTTAGGAACCATTCGGAAAGAGTAATATCGTTCAATGCTTCCAACACAGGCGGGAGAAGAAATAAACAGGGATACTGCCAAGCTCCAGACTTATAAGAAACAGCTACTTGATTCACAAAGATGGAAAATGGTTAAAATGCACAGGATAATCAAAACCGCACAGTACCGATAATAACGTCCTAGTCTGTGAAAGGATTATGTCGCCGTAAAAGCAAACAGAAGTGAAGAGAAATTCAAGTCAATCCCACGTCAAAGGAGACTAACAACTACCAATTACCACTGCAGTAAATCGAAATCTTCCGTAAACTCTGAAAATCTCAGAAGGAACAACCGTAACGAAAGACAAATATGCTATCAAACACTGGTGAGTAGCAGAGACAATAGCCGCAATGATAGACGAAAATATTAAGTACAACTAACTGATTAAATAGATGAACAAATAAATGAATGTGATCAATTATAAGGTCATGGAGTAACTTCTGCAGGGGTCTTGGAGTACCTTCTTTAGGGGAAACCTATCGACCAGGGTATTATATCTTTGTGCCACCCCAAGAGTTTGTAATATTGGCCATAGACCCACCCTTAACTATACCGATCGTCATATCTGGACTAACTGAGTCGATATAGACATGTGGGTACGTCCGTCCGTCTGTCCATTATAAATTGTAAACACGATACAGGCCACAGTTATGGGCCAATTTTCACGAAATTTTCAATGTAGGATGGGTTATGGCCTGTGGAAGAGCTGCAGGTATTGGTTTTCTTTTGAAAGAGCTGAAGGTATTCTCCTTCTTATAGGAGATCTGGAGATGTTCTTCACCCTATAGAAGAAGAGCTAAAAGTATTCTTCCTTTGAAAGAGCTGCAGGTATTGCACTTTCTGTGGAAGAGCTGCAGGAGTCTTCTTGCTGTGAAAGAACTGCACGAATTCTTCTACCTATAGTAGAGCTGGAGGTCTTCTTCCTTTATAGAGAAGAACTGTAGATCTTCTTCTTCCTGTGGAAAAGCTGCAGGGTTTCTTCTTCCAGTGAATGAACTGCAGGTATTCTTCTTCCTTTGAAAGAGCTACAGATATTCATCTTCATATGGGAGAGCTGGAGGTATTCTTCCTCCTATAACAGAGCTGCAGGCATTCTTCTTCCTGAGAAAGAGCTGCACGAATTCCTCTTCCTGTGGGAAAGCTGCAAGAGTCTTCTTCCTGAGAGCAGCACGTATTCTTCTTCCCAAAGAAGAGCTGCAGTTATTCGTCTTCCTTTGAAAGAGCTGGGGGTATTCTACTTCCTATAGGAGAGCTGGAGATATTCTTCATCCTATAGCAGAGCTGCAGGTATTCTTTTTCCTGTGGAAGAGCTGTGAAAAATCTGCAGGTATTCCTCTTCCTTTGGAAGAGCTGCAAGTATTATTCTTCCGTCTAGAGAAGAAATGTAGTTCGTCTTCTTCCTGTGGAAGCGATGCAGGTATTTTTCTTCCTGTGGAAGCGCTGCAGGTATTCTTCTTCCTATAGAAGAGCTGCAGGTATTCTTCTTCCTATAGAAGAGCTGCAGGTATTCGTCTTCCTTGAAAGAGCTGGATGTATTCTCCTCCCTATAATAGAGCTGGAGATATTCTTCTTCATATGGGAGAGCTGGAGGCATTCTTCCTCCTATAACAGAGCTGCAGGTATTCTTCTTCCTGAGAAAGAGCTGCACGAATTCCTCTTCCTGTGGGAAAGCTGCAAGAGTCTTCTTCCTGAGAAAGAGCTTCTTCCTGTGCCAGATCTGCAGGTATTCTTCTTCCTGTGGCAGATCTGCAGGTATTCTTCTTCCTGTAGAAGATCTGCAGATATCCTTCTTCCTATGAATGACTCGGAGGTATTCTTCTTCCCATAGGATAGCTGCAGGTATCCTTCTTCCTGTGGAAGAGCTGCAGACATTCTTCTTCCTATGCAAGAGCTGCAAGTATTCCTCTTGCTGAGGAAGAGATGCAGGAGTCTTCTTCCTGCGGAAGAACTGCAAGTATTCTTCTTCATAGAGGAGAGCTGTAGGTCTTCTTCTTCCTGTGGAAGAACTGTAGGTCTTCTTCTTCCTGTAGAAGAGCTGCAGGTATTCTTCTTTCTGTGAAAGATCTGCAGGTATTCCTCTTCCTGTGGAAGAGCTGCAAGTATTCCTCTTCCTGAGGAAGAGCTGCAGGAGTCTTCTTCCTGTGGAAGAACTGCACGTATTCTTCTTCATAGGGGAAAACTGTAGGTCTCCTTTTTCCTAGAGAAGAACTGTGGGTATTTTCTTCCTGTGTATTCAACATGCTCCAGCACCTAACTCGCTCCTGCGCTTTGCCCGCTCCTGTGTACAACACGCTTCAGCACCTAATCCGCTCCTGTGCTCTACCCGCTCCTATTTACAACACGCTGCAGCATCTAACACGCGAGCTGGAGTTACTCTCCATCCTATAATAAAGCTGGAGATATTCTTCATCCTATAGCAGAGCTGCAGGTATTCTTCTTTCTGTGGAAGAGCTGCAGGTATTCTTCTTCCTATAGAAGAGCTGCAGGTATTCGTCTTCCTTTAAAAGAGCTGGAGGTATTGTTCTTCCTGTGGAAAATCTGCAGGTGTTATTCTTCCTATGGAAGAGCTAGGGGTATAATGCTTTATATAGGAGAGTTGGGTGTATTCTTCCACCTATAGCAGAACTGAAGGTATTCTTCTTCCTGAGAAGGAGCTGAACGAATTCCTCTTCCTGTGGAATACTTCCTATTGGAGAGCTAGAAGTCTTCTTCCAAGAGGAGAACTGTAGGTCTTCTTCCTAGAGGAGAACTGTATGTATTCTTCTTCCTGTGGAAGAACTGCAATAATTCTTCTTCCTGTGAAAAGCTGCAGGTATTAGTCTTCCTTCGAAAGAGCTGCAGGTATTCTCCTTCCTATAGGAGACTTGGAGATATTCTTCATCCTATAGCAGAGCTGTAGGTATTCTTCTTCGCATGCAAGAGCTGCATGCAATTTTTCTTCCTATATGAGAGCTGGATGTACTGTGTGAAAGAGCTGCATGTATTCATCTTCCGGTGGAAGCGCTGTGGAAAATCTGCAGGTATTCTTCTTCTTCCTATGGAAGAGCTGGGGGTATTCTTCTTCATATAGGAGAGCTAGGTATATTCTTTCACCTATAGCAGAGCTGCAGGTATTCTTCTTCCTGTTTTTCTTTATTGTTTTTGGTAAAGATGGGTGAATATTTACGGGATGAAATGGACCAACTTCCTATTTTTTGTCTGCTTTTCTGGTCGATCTAGAGGCCACAAATGTGACCCTAACACCACCAAATTTTACATAGCGAGAAAGGTGTGGCCATAGAATAATCATAACAGTTTTGATGAAGATTGCTGAATAATTAGCGGGTCAAATGAACCGGAATTTTGTTGTGGTAGTTCGCATGTGGTAGTTAACTTAAGTATTTCCATGGGTCTACGTATTCTGATATTGTTTAGTATTACTATTACCCCACTAGAGGGCGAAACGTTATGGTCAAGGACGGCGTCAATAAAACCTGGTGATGTTGAGATGATATTTAGTGGGTGCATTGAACCGAAAACTTAATTTTTGTCAGATGTTGTAGTCGCACTTAAGGCTATTATTATATGCAGAACCTCTCATATTTTACAAGTGAAGGGAATCCGACTAAATACTTAGAGTGGCTGCTTAGATGATGATCGAACGAGGAACTTAAAGTTACAACATTTTTATTTTATAGCGTGAATATTCACCTCAGAAAAACAAGGTTTGGAAAATATGCCAGGGTTAGAAGTACAGCTTTTGATCTATAATCGGTCAAGATGGTGCAAATATCGTGAAATATTACCCAGGCTCAGAATATAGAACCACAGAAAGTTAGATTTTCGTGGTAGTGTCACTGGTTTAGTATTACCATTACCACACTAGAGGGCGCTGATGTCTCAGAAATAATGCTTTATGTTCCGGTTATGGTCAGGACGACACCAATTATTTTCACTGATTATTTGATCATATTTAGGGGATGAAATGGACCGAAAGCTTTATTTTTGTCGTGTTTTCTAGTTGTTATCAGCCTATCATCGCAAATTTTCCATGGGGAAGGCGATCACCAACTAATTCGAATGGATATCTTGAACCAAAACTTTTTTGTGTAAAATAATAAAATTTGAATCTTATGAATTAAAATTATACTCCGGAGACATTTTTCGGAAAGGTTGCCGCAGAGAAGCTGTTGACCTCTAATCGACCAAGAAAGTGCAAATATGTAATATTACCCAAGCTCGGACTATAGATAAATAGGAACTTAGAGGCCAGCGGAAGTTATGTAGGGTATCAAATGGTCGATTCCGTCCGACTATACTCCGCTCACTGGTTTATATTACAATAGTTAACTTATTTCTCCCACCACATTGTCACCCTACAACGTATGAAATTCTAAGACGATTTAATCATCTGCTGTAGTCATTCTACTTTCGGAGGATATCGTAGAAGAGTAGTTTCCAGAATGAAGTACCTCCCGATTTTCGGCATTTTTAATATCCCACTTTGGGTATAATCAAACTATGCATCCTAACAGACGTCGCCTTTTGCGAAGTAACAATAAAATGAAATAGAACGAATTTAAACACGTGATCACTATCTAAAGTGGACCAACATATATCAATCCATACACATGGTTTTCTACAACCTGTGCCAAATTTCATTTGATCAGTCCTTTGCGTACATTGTGGCATATGTGTGTAAATCGATTGAAAGCTAACTTAATACACAATATTCGCTATACCACCCTGTTCAAATTTAAGTTATGCACCAATTTCAAAAAAATCACAATAACGTTATTCTAGTATCAATTCGATACGTTGTGCAAAATTTCGTATCAATCGGTCAGTGCACCATTTACCTAAAATGTAACCAGAAATAAATAAAGAATATATCTAAAATCGAAGTTATTTCAACGAAACTTGACACAGATTAATTTATATTAACTTCAGTACATTGTAGAAAACTCTGTGTAAATCGAGCAAACTTTGAGTCTTTAGTGCACAATTTACCTAAAATCGCAAGAAAATATATATTGGAGCTATATCTACATCTGAATCGATTTTCACCATACTTAGCAGACATCATTCTAGACTTAATTTAGTACGTTATGCTAAACTTAGTGCAAATCGAGGAATATATAAGTGCTTTGAAACACTATTTACATAAAACCGGACGAAAAAATATATGGGTGCTACAGCTGGATCGAAACTTACCACACATCATTCTAAAGTCAATTCATTACGTTATGCCAAATTTCGTGCAAATCAAAGATAATCAGAGACTTTGGTGTACCATTTACCTAAAATCGGACAAAAATATATATGAGAGCTATATCTAAATCTCAAAACTCAATGCGCATCATCCTAGATATAATCCAGCACGCCATTCCAAATTTCGTGCAAATCGTTGGATATATACAGAAAATCAAACAAAAAACCAGTAAGGAAAGTAGTAAAGTCTATTTATCTAAATGTGAATCTACCTAGATCTATCCATAAAGTACGTAAATCGACTTCAAACAAATATAAATAGGTCATCCGTTGGGCTATGTCTGTACTTCTAGAAAACGCAACTATAGAATTTTATGCTCAATTTTGTACGATGTGCAAACTTTGATGTAAATCTGAATAACAAGAAATATAGGTTACACTTATTTGATGCCCAATTTACTTGAAATCGGGCGAAAATATATATGGTGCGTCAATTACTTAAAATCAATCTATAAATAAAAAAGGGAAAATATATATCTATATCTAAATATGGGACCGATTTTCACGAAATTGGCAACACACATTTTAGACCTAAATGATTAGGCTGTACCAAATTTCGTGCAAATCGAAAGATATATAGGGACTTTGTTGCACCATTTACATGAAATCGGACGAAACTTTATATGGGAGATATATCTAAATCAGGACCGATTTTCATGAAACTTTTAACACACATCGTCTAAGCTCAATTAAGTACGTTATGCCAAATTTCGTGCAAATCGAAGGATATATAGGGACTTTGATGCACTATTTACATGAAATCGGACGAGGTTATATATGGGAGCTATATCTAAATCTGGACCGATTTTCATGAAACTTGACAGACATCATTCTAGACCTAAGTGATAAGGCTGTACCAAATTTCATGCACATCGAAAAATATATTCGGACTTCGGTGCACCATTTACATGAAATCGGACGAAACTATATATGGGAGATATATCTAAATCAGGACCGATTTTCATGAAACTTTTCAGACATAATTCTATGCTCAATTAAGTACGTTATGCCTAATTTCGTGCAAATCGAAGGATATATAGGGACTTTGGGGCACCATTTACATGAAATTGGACGAAACTATATATGGGAGCTATATCTAAATCTGGACCGATTTTCTCGAAACTTGACAGACATCATTCTAGACCTAAGTGATTAGGCTGTACCAAATTTCGTGCAAATCGAAAGATATATAGGGACTTTGGGGCACCATTTACATGAAATCGGACGAAACTATATATGGGAGCTATATCTAAATCTGGACCGATTTTCTCGAAACTTGGCAGACATCACTCTAGGCTTAATTCAATACGTTGTGCCAAATTTCGTGCTAATCGAAAGATATATAGGGACTTTGGGGCATCATTTATATGAAATCGGACGAAACTATATATGGGAGCTATATCTAAATCTGGACCGATTTTCACGAAACTTGGCAGGCATCATTCTAGACCTAAATGATTATGCTGTACCAAATTTCGTGCAAATCGAAAGATATATAGGGACTGTTTACATTAAATCGGTTAAATATATATATGGGAGCTATATCTAAATCTGAACCGATTTTTCCCAATTTCAATTTTTCCTTGGGCCGAATAAGTGACCTATGCCAAATTTCATCCAATTCGGATCATAAATGCGACATGTACTTTGTTTACAATTTAACATGCACAGACAGACAGACAGACGGACGGACGGACGGACGGACGGACATGCATAAATCGACTTAGAAAGTGATTCTTTGCATATTCTCAAAAGGAACCATGTGTCTATCTCGTTTCCTTTTGCCTGTTACAAACATATGCACAAAGATATAATACCCTGTACCACAGTGTGGTGAAGGGTATAAAAATATATGGGAGCTATATCTAAATCTAAGCCGATTTTTTCCAATTTCAATAGGGTTCGTCCTTGGGCAAACCAAATGAACTGTGCCAAATTTCATTCAATTTACAACTACAATTTACAAATTAACATTAACAGACGAACGGACGGACATGCATAAATCGACTCAGAAGTGTGATCAAGTGCATAAAAAGACTCGCATCATATTTTGCATTTTGAAGGGTTTAGCTGCATTTTCCAACAGTATCTTCTTAGAAAGTTTTCAGTGTATCTCATTGCTCTCCATGCACCTATGCTGGGTGGTTCAGTACATTGAGGTTCATAATCAAGTTTTCCAACCTCATTATTTGCAATTTCGTATTTAATTTTATCAGAACATAAACAACCAGCTAGCAGACAATATATATATGATACCATAGTGAATCCCGACCTTTTAAACTAATTTGAATGCACTCCGGGTCCAACTTTTTATACCCTCCACCATGGGTATAAAATGTTGGACCCGGACAAACATAATGAATTTTTTACTCACTTCATGTTCGTTGAGAAATATATATTTTATGTTTCCAAGCTCACATGTGGACATTATATGTGGATCTCTTCCTTAATAAATCAAACAAAATTCCGATTTATTCCCAATAACCTCGTATAAATATTTTCAAATAATTTGTAGCCACTAATAACCTCCCATATAAAATTTAGAAATACTCAAAAATCTACACACTCATAAAATCACTTCTAACTAATAATAAATATATGGATAATTTTCAATTCATTAGAGGCTTCCTAGAGTGGTGTACAACCAACCACCCCATTGCTAATGGCCAGACATGAAATGGCCTCTTCAATAATAACAAAACATTTCAATTCATTTTGCGTTCTTCTTCTTCTTCGTATTATTATTAGTGGTGGTAGTCGTATTGTTATTATTATGCGATTATTATTATTAATTTTTATGGGAATTTAATAAGCCAGCAATGAATGCCGTGATTTGGCCAATGTGAAAAACCTTCAAACACACAGGCCATTAGACCGACAGGCAGTAACCACGTAACTCTGTGCACAGACCTTTTTTCGCGCCGCACACACACACACACCGACTGGCTGACAGAGGCATTCAAATGTTGTTGAAAACCACAATTTGTCCATTGGATCATTTCAATAATTTATATATCGATTGAAACAAATTTATTTATAATTTGATGTGGTAAATTCACGGTGTGTGCATGTATGTGTGTGTTTGTTTATTTGGATGTTGAAATCTATCCAAGAGTGGTGGTCTCGGATTTGTACCCCACAAATTGTTGTTCACCTTTTTTGTATATTTGTCAAATTATTTGCAATGAGCTGGTCCAATGGACAATCACACACACACACATACACCATTGCCAAGATTTTGAAATATTTGTTTATGTGCATGTTCTGGTCCATGTGTACGCTTGTGGTAATAACAAGTGCAAATATTACCTTATTGTTTGACGATTTTTTGGTTTTATTCGGTTCCAACGTGTGTTGTTTGGTTTGTTGTTGGCAACAAATATTTTTTGCAAAATAAATAATGTTTATTGGTTTGTAATTATCGTAAATATAAAATAAATGCGATATTATGTTTTTCGGTATTTTGAGGTTTATTGATTTATGAAAATGTGAGTAGTATTATGCGATAGAGGTACGTTTGACAAATTAATAATAAATGAGATTGTAAATATTTATCATTTTATAATCGGGACCATGAGGTGGATTGTGTATTATACCAAATTATTCGACGGAGATACGTTGAGCTATATATTATCCATTCAATTAAAAGTCTATGCCGATTTAGACATGTCCGTCCGTCTGTTGAAATTACAACAGATATTGTCATATGTATGATAAAGCTCAGAAACTTTGCACATATATTGCTCCCACTCTTGACTCTAATATGATATTCCGCGTTCTAATATTTACAGAAAATTGGTTCATTTTTATATACAACCCTTATACCTTATACTATACCGCCCAGTTTTTATACCCTTCACCACACTATGGTACAGTGTATTATGGCTTTGTGCATATGTTTGTAACAGGCAAAAGGAAACGAGATAGACACATGGTTCCTTTTGAGAATATGCATAGAATTACCTTTTAAGTCGATTTATGCATATCCGTCCGTCCGCACCCATATATATTTTTGTCCAATCTTAGGTAAATAGTGCACGAATGTCCCTATATATCCTTCGATTTGCACGAAATTTGGCACAGCGTAATGAATTAAGTCTTGAACGATGTATGTTAAATTTCGTGAAAATCGGTTCAGATTTAAATATAGCTCCCATATATATTTTCGTCCATTTTATCTAAATGGTGCACAAAAGTCCCTATATATCATTCGATTTGCACGAAATTTATAAGTAAATGAAGAACTCAAAATGTGGCCGAATGCACAGAACATACTGAAATAAGTGTAACATTACATGTGACAAGTTTCGATGAAATCTGTTTAGATTTCAATATTTTGCTCTAAATTTATTGTAAGAAGCATCTCTATATCTGACCAAAATTAGTATACTTCTAAACCACTTGAGATATGTTGCTGCATTTCTGCGCTAATTCTGTCTATACCTATAGAAATTATCATGTTTTGCATCATGTATGAAAGCTGTATCTAAACCTTAACCGATTTCAAAAACAACAAACAGAGGCTCCTCGGGTACCATTTGCATAAAATTTTTCGAAAATATATAAGGAAGATATATCTAAATATAAACCGATTTCAAAAGACTTAACACACCTCATTCTAGACTCGATTCATAATGCTAAACATAATACCGTGCAAATTGAACATTAACATAAAATCGGACTAAGGTATATATGGAAGCTATATTTAAATCTGAACCGATTTCAACCAAACAGGAGCTAATTCAGTACGCTGTGCTATATTTTATCTCAATCGGACAAATATTGGGGGGTTGGTGCACCATTTAGTTAAAATCGGCCAAAAATATATATGGGAGTTATATCTATCTAATCTGAACCGATTTTTTCCAATTTCAATAGGGTCCGTCCTAGGAAAAAATAAGTGACTTGTGCCAAATTTCATCCAAATCGGTTTATAAATGTGACCTGTACTTTGTTTACAATTTAACTTCAACAGACGGGCATGCATTAATCGGCTCAGAAAGTGATTCCATGCATATTCTCAAAAGTAACCATGGGTCTATCTCATTTCGTTTTGCCTAAGGCTAAACAGTGTCTGTTGGTCCACTAGCTACCTCACAATGGGTCATACGCCATTTGATCAGACCTTAAAATGGGTCCCATCGATTTATGTATTTATTTGTATACCATGCACCATAGTATGGAGGGTATATTAGTTTTGTTTTTCCGTTTGTAAGGCATCGAAATAGTAATTTCCAACCCCATAAAGTATATATATCGGCGCAAAATTCTATGACGATCTAAGCATGTCCGCTGTCTGTTGTAATCACTCTATCGTCTAAACGAATTGAAATAGAACGCCACAATTTTGCATAGAGTCGTATTTTGTCTTCAGGCAGGTCAATTTCGATGATGGACTATATTGGTCCACGTTTAAGCATAGCTCTCATATAGGGATACTCTCCAATTTTCGGTATTTTGGTGTTCTTTAGCGCGTTTTTCAACCGAATTTGTTGAACTTTGGTACAATGGGTTTTTATGGGATACCAAATTTCCCAAAATTATTATCTGATTACAAATTATAATGGACGGAAGGACAGACTGACACACATGTCTAGATCGACTTAGCTAGTCGAGATATGACGATCGGTATACTTAAAGGTGGGTTCAGAACCAATACTTCGCGGCGTTACAAAGTTTTGGGGCTGCACAAAGCTATAATACCCAGACAACATAGTTGTGTACAGGTAGCATTTATGACCCGAGTTGGATGAAATTTGGCACAGCCCATTTGGTTGGCACAAGGACGAACCCTATTGAAATTGGGAAAAATCGGTTCAGATTTATATATAGCTCCCATATATATTTTCGTCCGATTTTTAGCAAATAGTGCTAATAAACTCAAACCTCACAATAATGAAATATATCGACAGATATTTATGCATCTCCTCCATATAATGATACCTTCTGAAGGAAAGAATTGATATAACTATTGATAAACTATTGGAAATTGGGTTTAAAATAGCATTTACTGGTCATTAATTAGGCATATCCCCCATATATTGATGTCCAAAAATATTCGCTACTTCCTACCCTATGTAATCAATATTGGTCTCCCCTCAGGCATAGCCTATATAACTAAATTACAGTCCGTCCACGTTTTGCAGTTTTCAAATTTTTGGAAAAATCCCCATTAAAAATTGCTCAAATTTGTATTTGGTGTACGTTATAGTATACATAATCTGTTTGTAGAAATGTTTGTATAGGTCCACGTTTTGGTATGTCTAAAATACCTGTCAGTATACCTATGGTGGAGGGTATCCAAAGTTCCAAAGTTTTTGGCACAAAGTGTCAAAAATTTAAAGATAGAGAATATGAAGCTCAGCCCTAACCGATTTTATGCAAACTTTCCATATCATATTTAACAATTTTACATTTCTTTAAATACATCCACTGATTTAAGATTGTAAATATTTTAACAAACCTAGATAAAATTCGATGATAGGATCTATTGGGCCACTTCCCTTTGTACCTTCCCCCAATTTTAATATCAAAGCAGATATGGAAAAATGAAATTGCTTTACCCATACATAGACACTGACTTCGCAATCCTGGAAAAATCATACGAATGTCAGTATAAATATTCCGACTGACCCCTTTTAACTAATGTCATTTTTGTTAACACTAGATTGCCGAAGGCGGTCATTTTGACAGTTTTTCAATTTCAAGTGCAAAAACAATTGTGTATATTATGGCACAGCTTTTTAAAATTTCGTGACTTTTTGTACCACATACAACTACGTTTATTAATCATAGTAGCTGCTTACCCCCCTCTTTCATTTTCCGCATTCACATGTGCTATACCCATATAGCCTAAAATCGGTCATTTTAACCTCTTGTGAAATATTAAATAATCAAACAACTTTTATTATTGTATAAAGTAAATTTCTTATATAACCAGATCAGTACAACAACATCGAAAACCGTTTGCTACTCTGGAGACACAAACGAACCCACAAATAGGGAAAAATAAATTTTATATTTCCAGTCGAACTTTCTTTTCGAACATTTTGTCAGCGCTCTTATTTTTCAAAAAGGGAAACTCGAGAGCCCTCCCACCGAAAACAAATAATAACAACGTTTTGTATGATTGTAAATAATGTAAAAACATTAAAAAATAGGTTTAAAAAATTTTCTTTACACAATAAAAATTATTTCAGAATGAGGTCATTTTGACCGATTTTAGGCAATATAGGTATATACAAAATTTCAGTCTTTCTAGTGTTAACTGTGGAATATTCCATCAACTACAAAATTGATCAGTATTCATATAATAATGTCATGTTTACAACAGATTTACGTTTTTTAAAACGCTATCAATTAACAATTATTGTTATGTTTTCACTATATGTTAATGCTATCGATGTCCTACTATTTGACTTTCATAACACACTTCCTACCTACAAAAAATTAAAAAACCCTCCATATTATTGTTGGTGCTCCGAACTTATTTGAATATTTCAATTGTGGTGTCGGCTATATTGCAATTATTAATATTATTATTTGTTTGTTTGCTTTGCTAAATTATGCGTGTCGGAATTTTTAATAACATCATTTAATTTTCATAACTTATGGATGGATGTGTGTGCGTTTGTGTGTACTTATATGGCGGTTATGTGGGTAATAAATGCTGCTGCTGTTCGTAGTGATTTTGTGGGCATGCCAGTTATTTATATTGGGTTTTGTGTTCAATTATTATTTTGTTCGAAAACGTATTTTGTCGGTTTCACATTTTTTTTTTATTTTTTTTCCATTTTTTTTTTTTTTTGGGTGTGGAGTTCGTTCATTCGTCCATACTCATATCTCTTAATAATTCCATTCATGTAATCTGTCAGTAAATTGTCTTCACTTCACTTCAAATTTTCATTGTTATTAATTTTTTTGCTCGTGGAGTGGTTAAATAGTGTAATAATCATAACACGCAAAGGTCTTTTTTGGTTTGTTTTTAGTTTTACGTGAGATAAATATCACGGACGTGAGATTTATATCAGTTAACCGAAATGTATGAAAAACAAATATTTTTTTATGGTAAACAATATTTGAGGTATGTTGGACTGAATTTTTGTTTTTGGCAATCATTGACCGTAGCAGCCCATTTTTAGTGAAGAGCAAAAATAATAATAAAGTGATATATGTATGGATTTTTTTTTTTTTTTTTGTTAATAATATTCTAAACATATATGCAAAATATTTTTTTATACATAAATATCTCTAATAATTAAAGTGATTTATGATTGTGATGATGTGACAATCACATTAGGGATTTACCAAAATTAGCAGTGTCATAAATATTGATTTTTTTCGTAGTTTCCTCAGTTGAATTTTAATTAAGTTGTTTAAAAATAGGTAAATAAATATGCTATTAACATACATGGAAACAAATTAATAATTTATTGTTATAAAAATAATTATTATTAATATATAATTAGTATGGATGTTTGGAAACTTTTAGTCACATATCGATGAGCTGAATTTATTTTGCTATGCATGTATTGTATCACGTCCTATATATGTTTCGGTTGTCACGAAATTTGATATTGGGGTCGTAATCCTGGAACAGTTTTGTTGTTGTTGCTATTTTTATATGTTGTTTCCTAAACTCCACATTACGATGCTGTCCAGGCCCCATCAAGTATATATAATATGTATGCTGAAATTTTACACGTGAATTGGTACTATTCGTAGGATGTTTGATATTGATATAGTATATAGTCGGACCACTTTTTCGAGTAGTCCACTTTTCAAGTAGGTATACTTCAATATTCAGTATTTTGAAGATTTTGGGCACGTACTTTAACCCAATACGCTGTAATTTAGTAGTTTGGGTTCTTCCTGGATAAAAATGTTCCTATTAAAACAGAAGCTCAAAAGTCGAACGGGGCCGACTATATGATACCCTTCACCACTTTGGGTACATACAGGAGATGCCCATATCGACGCCTCCGAAGAATAGTATGCTAAGTCTGAAAAGTGAGTTTTCAGCAGAAGCTTTCAAAGTATGGAAGTTTCTTTAATCATACGTGCCATGCTAAGTAAATTTTTGCTTATAACTTTGGTTTGGATTGGCCGATGATTACCAAAATTTCAGAGAATTTAAATTAAGGACCGTAGTATTTAAAAACGTAAAGAACTTTAAAACATGCTAAGTCGACTTAGCATAATATGGTTCGGAGGCGTCGATATGTACAATATCCTTTAAATAGAATAGACATAGCATCTTTGGAGGACCATTCAAATGGGAACGGATGAAATTAACAGCGTGAAGTTAATATAAATTTGAACTAGATTAAAACCTCACATACACACACCAATCCTAAACTTATGAAAAATTTAATGTCATCCACCATTTGGTATCCTGCAACACAGTGCGCTATCCAAAATTTATTTCGACACAAAATCCAATACTATTACCGTTTCGGTACGTTGTGCACTAGTTTGTCCTAAGAAAACAAACTTTAGTTATTTAGTGTATCATTTTGATGAAATCGGATGAAAATATATATGGACGCTATACTATACTATTCAATATAATACGGTGCGCTATTTACATAAAATAGTACTAAAATATATATGAGATCTATATCTAAATCTGAACCGATTTCAACAAACACTCGCATAAGCAACCATTCATATTACGTAGTACCTCATATAGTAGTACCAGTATTTTTAGACTTTTGGGTACGTTTTTCAATAAAATTGGTTCTAATTTGATAATAGGTATTCTGACTGAGCATGTTTCCTCCATATAAATATAATAATTTGTTATTTAGGTTATCACTGGGTAGGAAATCTTTGTACTATATAAACGCTACATCCCAATTTTCCATATTTTTGAGAGTATGAGCACGTGTTTCAACCAAATTGGCTGTTATTTTATAAATTTTGTCATAAAGTAGAAAATCTCCCTACCAAAAAGTATCAATATTGACTAAAGCTTCCGGGTTTCCCCTTTATAATGGTGCCCGATTTATTCGATTTTTTAGTAGAATTGGTTCCAATTTGATTTTTTATAAATATCAATTTTAATTTAGCTTCCATATAGCGGTACCGGCCCGTTTTCGGTATTTTGAAGGCTTTGGTTGCATTTTCCCACCGATGTGGATGTAACTTAGAATTCCGGGATATTGGAGTGTAAAACTTCGACCCGACCGAATTTAACGACATCTGTGATTGTACACATTTCGGTGATGATCAGATGATATTTATGGAATAAATGGAATGGTCGTAAAGCCTTATTATTGTATGGTTTCCTAGTTACTCTAGTGACCTCTATTGTAAGCCAAACATCAAAATTTTTTCACGGGTAAGTGATCTGGCCAAATATTTAGAGTGGCTGTTTTACAAAAAAAAAAATCTTTTGTGTGTACAATAACCAAATTTGAATCGTAGGGCGTAAATGTTTACTCCGGAAAAATATGATTTGGAAAATATGCCAGGGTAATAAAGAGGCCTCTAATCGATTAACACGATGCAATTATCGCGAATATAGATCTGCAGAAAATTATAGTTCGGTGGTGGTTGGGTATCGGCCCCGTTCGACTATACTGCTCCGCTCACTTCACCACACTGTTGTACAGGGTATTATGTCTTTGTGCAACAGGCAAAAGGAAACGAGATTGACACACGGTTCCTTTTGAGAATATTCATAGAATCACTTTCTAAGTCGATTTTATTATGTCCGTCTGTCTGTCTATGTTAAATTGTAAACAAAGTACAGGTCGCATATATGATTCGAACTGGATGAAATTGGGCAGAGCTCATTTATTTGGTCCAAGGAAATTGGGAAAATCGGTTCAGATTTAGATATATTTTCGTGCGATTTAAGATAAATGGTGTACCAAAGTCCCTAAATATCTTTCGATTTGCACGAAATTTGGCACAACGTACTGAAGTAAGCCTAAAATGATGTGTGCCAAGTTTCGTGGAAATCGGTTCAGATTTAGGTATAGCTCCCCTTATGTATTTCCATCCGATTTATGGTAAATGGTGTACCAAACACCCTACATATTTTTCGATTTGCACGAAATTTGGCACAGCGTACTGAATTAGGTAGAATGATGTGTGGTAAGTTTCGTGGAAATTGGTTCATATATATTTCCGTCCCATATATATATATATATATATATATATATATATTCGTCCGATTTAATGTAGAAATGTGTAGAAAATGGATATGTAGAATATACCCAAAGTGGTGAAGGGTTTAATACAGTCGGCCCAGCCCGACCTGGCTACTTTCCTTACTGCTTTTTGGTGGCGGGTGTCATACCAGATCTAAGCTTAAAAGTAATATTACGATGTGCATAACTTGGATCGAGTCAGTTACTTCCACCCTGAGTTATTATTCTCGCGCCATCCAGCCAGACGGATGGACATTTTTAAATTGACTTCAATGTTTGGAGACGGATGTGGTCCAATGGCTAAAATCGATATTTCATTGTAACATATTTTTGTATGTGAAAGGTCCGTCAAGGTAAATATTTTCCAATAAAAAAAAATTATACATCTCAACTCATTTGAGCTGCTGGTAGTCAGTTTTATAATTAATTTTTGTAGGTGGGTATTGTCTGTTGTCAGAATGTTGAGTAAAAGTTGCTGTCGAAATTATAGACCAACAACCATTGTGTATAAATCGAATAGTAAAGATGGACCAATGGTTATTGAAGCATAAATTCTTAATAAGTATGGAAATATCCGGATTAATTTTAATTAGCTGGACTTTGGCTAACACAATGAATTGAAAGTATGGTTTCAAATCCCAATCATGACATAGTCGCTTTCAATAGAGCAGGTTTTAAATCGGTTGAGTTTTTTATTAAGGCGCTCCGTAGACCTCAAACTAAGAAAACGTTCATAAGTAAAATGCAAATATGTATTCGATACAAGGATATTCATATCAATATTGTTTTTATTAGAAAGACAAATATAAAATAATAATAGTAATTTATTATCTGGAGTACTCGAATATTTGAGAATATTGCGTATTTGTCAATTTGTCATCAATATAGCATTCTTCGTGGCGTATGATCAACGCAATGCCCCAATATTGTGTATACAACACCTGTATGTACGAATAATAGTTTTCCGGAGGATTTTATCTTCTAATAGAATGATCGACCAAATCACATGTTGAAATTTTCAGCAAAACATACCGAAACTGGACGGACATTTATATAGGATGTGTCAAAATACAGAACTATATAAAAATTTTCAAAGAGCCAGAAACGTTGAACTGCAGCCTGTGTTAACAATAATACATAATCTGGGACTTCATTGTCCTACTATAATTCATTCATAGACGGATATCAAAGCATGCTTAGGACATATTCATCTTCAATATAGCAGACTTGCCTGACTTCTTAATGAATTTTGTATCGGTTCAGTTTTTTATTAGAGTTTACCTGAATAGGTGTCCAATATTATATATGTGGCGATATTCTTCTCCTCTACTAAGGTAAGGTAACATAATCGTAAATCATTACTAATTTTCTGATGGTTACTAGCTGCCACACTCTTCCCCTGCCACATTGCCTTCACTTAAGTATATATAGCCCTCATACTGTTCTATGCACAATATTAAACCTTGAAAGTAACCCTCCAATAACAATAGCATTTTCTCTTAGTGCAATCGAAACACAAAATAATATCTTCCTAAAAAAATCTAGTTTCCAAATTTTCAGCACAAAAATATTTATTTAAAAAATTGTTTTTATCCCATTCTATCTATGCAGATGCACCACAAGATATGAAGAGTCCATTACATTTTTGAATAAAACCACAACAAAAAATGAAAACATGGAGAGCCTAACATTAAAAACATAAACTATGTACTTCGAAGAAAAACATACAACAAATATTTTCTATGAAATATATTTTGAATGTTCTCGAAAAAAACTAAATCCTAATGAAATGAATGTTTGTTTGTATGCAGGAAAAAAAGCAATATTTCTACATGTACGTGTACATAGTTTTATTTTTTAAGTTCAAGAGGAATTCAAATAACTGCACAACACATCACTCAACCAATCAACCGAACCATCATAGCCTTGGTGATGCCATTGGTAAATTGATATGCAATTTTGTTGTTGTTGTTGTTGCCGGTGCTGTTGATTTTGTTTGATAACCCCATTTTGGAAAAACAAAATCACATATTTCCTAACAGGCAAAAATATTTTTGAATCTAATGAATTATTTTGTTTTGCCAGTATGTATTTTTTTGATTTTATTATTCGGACAATATAAACAGAGCATGAAAGGATTTTTAGTTAGAGGTACAGTGGAATACAAGGGAGATCATAATAAATACAGGCGAATTTTTATATAACGGATAATTTTCAACATCGATTGTTAATATAGAGCACAAATATAAATTCTCACTCACACCCACATAACGAATTTTCTTTATACTGTAGTGAATATTTCCTTGATGAACTACAGAGTTTTTAATCCTCTATCCATCGATGAAAATATTTACTTAGTCATTAAGTATCCACTGTGTCTTCATGCTTGCATATTTTTTGCTTCCATAGAAAGGCCCAAAAATTGGGTTATGTTAGAAAAATATCTACAAAAATATTGTGATAATCAAGTGAAATACAAACATGTGTTCAATCCAAAGGATATCCATTCCAATATTGAATTTATTACAAAGAGAAGGAAATATAATTGTAATTTATTGGTCGACGACGTCGATCATTCTATGACACTATATTACGATAAGCCTAATTATTATTTTCTTCGCCATAAACATTGAAGGTAAATTAATACAACCTACATAAATATGTTGTTCTTGATCCACCTATTAGTATATCAATCGTGACATCTTGACTGGCTGTGTCGAGACAATCCATATGTCCGTCTGGCTAAGGACCGTCCTCAGTCCACTATTATTTGTAAACAAAGTAAATATAAGTACGGCTCTATCCATAGAAGACAATTATGGTTTCTGGTAAAGATCTGGTAATATTTAGGATTTCAAATGGACCAAAACTTTATTTTTGTCTCATTTTCTGGTCGCTCTAGAGGCCACAATAATGACACAAACCTCACAAAGGTAGGAGGCCGGTCAATGTCTTGCGGGTCAGATAAATCCAGACGTTTGTCTATGCAAATTCATAGAAAACATCATCCGGAAAAGTTGTCAGTATAAGATACAAAAACTCTTGACCATTTATATAATATCAATTTTATTGATCGAAGAAGTCGAATATTGGAGAAAAACTAAAATATATTTAGGGGTGCGCATATTTTAGTATTGTTGAGTACCACACTAGGGGATGAAAATATCGCCAAACAATTCCCGTACTTAGAATATTGATCTGCATAAAGTTAAAGATCATAGGGTATGTGGGTGGTCCCGTCAGACTATACTTTTCCATTCAAGGTTTATTTCGAATACATTCAACAAACTAATATTATATGGGGGCGATCGGATTTCTCCAATTCAAAACACCTCCATACATGTTTTTTAAACGTATAATTTAGTAAAAATAAGTCATTAGGCACCATGTCGGACTGTAGGCGATGGCCAGTAACATCAATTCCACTTGAGGGCGTTCAAAAATGCGCTAGTGTGAGAGCTGGCATTGTCATGGTGAAAATGACTCGTTTTTGGAATATCTCCGAAGATTTCAGTCATGCACATTGTGTGTGCCGCTCAGAATTGACCTCTTACAGTGCTCCAGCATGACCAATGAAACAGGTCAACACCAACACCATTCAGGTAAATGTTTAGAAAATGGACTTAAATATTCCACTAAACCGACAATTAAGCGGGAGAAGAAAACGGGACCTAGTTGGAAACCTTTTTCCAACCCACCAAGAAGTGTTCAGAAAGATATTTGAACCTAGATAGATAGAACCATTCTAAAATCATTGAAAAATTGGATGTCAAACGGACAGACTTGGATTCTTTGCTGTACCATTTGTATGAAATCAAAACACATGTACCTAATTGAGTAACCCTTGCATACACCTGTTGGTCTTTGTATTCACTATATTCAATGTAATTTACATAAAATCGGAAGAACATATATATAAGAGCTATATCTAAATCTGAACCGATTTTCTCCAATTTCAATAAAGTTTGTCCTTGGGCCAAATAAGTGAACTGTGCCAAATTTCATCCAAATCGGATCATAATTGCGACCTGTACTTTGTTAACAAAAATACATGGACGAACAGACGGACAAGGAACCAAGTGTCTATTCGAATCCTTTTGCCTGTTATAAACATATGCACAAAGACATAATACCCTGTATCACTGTGTGGTGAAGGGTATAAAAATGAGTAACGTGATCATCGTGCGGAACCTTTAATATATTAATTAAATGCATGAAAATTAATTTTTATCGGAGCGTATGACCAATGAACAATACCTAAGTTACCTCTAGGTATTTGACTGTAAGGGAAAACTTTTTTAATACCAAATAAACCGATAAAGAAATTTCAAAAGGGGGAAGGGATCGACGACAAAATACCCTTTATCACTTTGGGTACACACAAGAGATGTTCATATGTACAATATTCTATTGATAGTACAGACACAGACTAAAAATCGAATGAAAAATATTTTATATATGGGAGCTATATATAAATCTGAATCGATTGCGACAAAAATTTCGTACGAGCATTGCCTACTTGGTGTACAATTTACATAAAATCGGACGAACTTATATGTGGTAACTGTATCTAAATATGAACCGATTTTGACACAAATTTACAATCATCATCCCTACACAATTATGTTGTCAAGGAATTATAGCTTTGTGTGGCCTCAAGAGTTTGTAAAGTCGATTAGTATACTGATCGTCATATCTTGACAAGCTGAGTCGATCTAGCAATGTGTGTCCGTCCGTCTGTCTATTATAATTTGTAAACACGATACAGGCCACAGTTACGGACCAATCACCACGACATTTTGCATGTATTGGTTTGGCAATGATTTGCTAATATTTAGGGGATGAAATGGTCACTCTAGAGGCCACAGTTATGATCCGAACACTACGAAATTATGCATGGAGTATGGTGTACATAGCCCCACATAAGGACCACCCACCCAGCTTTTAGTATTTTTATGATTTTGAAATAGCTGTCATACGGAATAATAAGGGCTATATTCGAATAGAAAACAATTACAAGCCCAACATCTCAACACAACACGTTATTAGAAACGATGTTTTGCTAATGATCGGCTAATATTCAGTCGGTCAAATCAAACAAGACCTTTCTATGAAAAATGTACGTTATTTGCGTCAAATAGCTAAATAATACTCAGTCTCGGAATGAGTACCATGGTAGTTGTGTAGTATGGTCGGCCCTGTCTGACTATATTGCTCCGCTCACCGCTTCTATGAAGAGTCACATAACTAGTACGCGTTGGCCATAGAAATCGATGAACATTTGACTTTTGTATGTACAATTCACTGTAAGTATCTTATTTTGAATCGATTCAATTTCTTTGTATGGGACGTTGAAACCTTTTACGATTGTCACAATTAATGACATTTTGTGGGTTACAAACGGTTAAGTTATTCTATTTTTGAGGCTCTAAAAACTGGTATTTATGTATGTGCTTAAATGACTCACTTCAAGTTCCTATAAATTCTCATAAATAAAACAAGTGAAAAAGCGTTAAGTTCGGCCGGGCCGAACTTTGGATACCCTCCACCATAGATATACTGGCAGGTACTTGAAATGAAAATATAGGGAACATACCAAAAAATTGACCTATACCGACATTTCTACAAACCGATTATTTAAACAATAACTTTTAATAGAAAATTATACCATCAGACTTATGGCTAATTAGTGTGTATACACTTTCACATGGTGAAAATGTGCCTCATCGAAATATTGGTTCTAGACCCCATGTTTCTTTGGACCAAATCCTTTTCAAAACAATTTGATTTCATCCCATCTTATTATTTCATCCAAACATAGTTCAAGTCCAAATTTGGGGAATATCGGTCCATGCCTTCTGGTACCTCCCACACAGGGGGAAATGGAAATATAGGGAGCATACATATAAATACAATTCTACCAATCGATTATTATAAACCAAATAAAAATGTCAGCAATTTCAATGGAGGGTTTTCCCTAAAATCTCAAAACCTCAAAATGTTGATATTGTAAGGTGAAACATGTGTATGAAATCCTGAGAATACTCCAATTTAGAGGACCAATATTGAGAACATTGTATAGGAATTAGCGAATACTTGGTGTTCTCATTATATAAGAGGTTATACCTAATTAAGGGCCGATATAGCTCAATTTCCAAGCTAATAATTTAGTTTTGAATCCCAATACCGTGCATAACGCTAAATATTAAATATGTAGGATGTTTTATATAGGACCTGGGCCTAAATTCGTTTTAGAATTCCATACAATGCAGGGTATGAACTGAAAATTTTGTCCACATGATATCGCCCATTGTATGGTGGAATACAGCTATATGGGGATAACCCCAACACACGGAACAAATTAGCTAACTATTTCAATTTAAAAAAGGGGGTTATATGGGGACTACACCTAAAATGGGCCAAATTTTAATAATTTTTGGTATGGAGATTTGTTACTATATACGACTACAAAATACCAAATTTCAGCGAATTTGGTTGAAAAACTCAGTCAAGACCTTCAAAATACCGAAAATATGGGGGTACCCTTATATGGGGGCTATCCGAAAAAATTTACCTATGTTTAAAATTTTTTGGTGGGGAGATTTGCTATCCAATAAGAACTCAAAGTAACAAATTTCAGCGAATTCGGTTGAAGAACGCACTCAAGAACTTCAAAATACCGAAAATTGGGGGGTACCCTAAGTGCATTCGGTTGAAAAACGCGCTCAAGGACCCCAAAATACCGAAAACGTGGACCGATATAGCCCATCATCGAACTTGACCTGCCTGTAGACAAAAGACGACTCTGTGCAAAATTTTGGCGATCTATCTCAATTCGTTTAGACGCTAGAGTGATTACAACAGACGGACAGACAGACAGACGGACATGCTTAGATCGCCATAGAATTTTATACTGATCAAGAATATATATAGTTTATAGGGTCGGAAATGATTATTTCGATAGGTTACAAACGGAAAAACAAAATTAATATTCCCTCCATACTATGGTGGAGGGTATAAAAATCAAATGAAATTTTACGGGGAAGAAATAAAAACATATTTTTTATGTTTACTGTGTGCGTATGAGCAACGCAATTAACCAATATTACGTATACGACACATTTAGGTATAAATATGTGGCATAAAATTTTATACATATATATCCTTTTATCCTTACTTCTAATCTGGCCGTATTTGCTTTATTTTTAAAGTGCATATCTGACATTGAACTAACACTGCCACTTCTATTCCACTACACTTTATTTGAATAGAAACCGAAAAAAAAAATATTTCTAAAACTCTAATTCATTTGTATATGACAACACACATACCAACCTACACAACGATTAGGACATGTTGATTCGTTATAATTTTTTTCTTTATTGCTAAATTTCAAATTTTGTTGAAATAGTTTTTTTTCTAAGCCTAAAAAAATATTTCATTTTTTCCCAACCAAAAAAGAAAAACCCAAAACAAAAAACTAACAACCCGAGTGAAAGAAAAATCTTGTTGAAATATTTTCTATTTAAAATGTGTTGTTTTTTTATACAACTATCTTCTGTATAGGTTTTGCAACCACTGGCAACATAACTGAAATACAACTAAAACAGTATATTGACCACATATGGTTTAGAAAGGTTGTGGGAGTGTATGTGAATGTGCAATTGTGTGTGCATGCCTATTGGAGGGAAGTGCAAAATGAATATTTGCAACGGAAGGAAAGTAGAAATATCATAGTAACCATGGTGGCATAGGTAAGTTCAAAGGTGGCATCCGAAAACAAATGATATCACCTGCATACACAATGGACCAA